>NC_142643.1:6684166-6987196 GCF_053813885.1 Theobroma cacao
ATCATAAGTTGTTTCCAACTCAAAACAATAAAAATATTATTTTCTAGCTCACTGGGGCATTTTCATCATTTTTTTTTTTGAAATTTCGAAATCCGAAAAAATGTAATATGTAAGTGGAAACACATATTTCATGATTTAAATTAAATTTTGAAGTCTAAAACATTCGTTCAAAGTAAAATTATAGCTATTTGAATATAATAAAAACATTAAATAAAATATTCTATTTTTTTAAAACACAATATTTTCAAAGTCTTCCTAAAATAACTTTTGTAGCGTAAGAGTAAAATAAATTTATTCATATAGTAATAAAGATAATTAAAGTATGAAATTTCGTTTACAGTGACACGTGTGCCCCCAACTAACCAAGAAGGTGTAGAGCTACGAACCCTTACTTCCTATGATGCAACTCCGAGATTAATTCTCGTCTTAATCAACTATCAACAAACTGTCCTGAGCCTGAAAAATGGATAGGAAGAGGGGTGAGATTAAATAATCCCAGTGAGTAAACAATTACCATCAAAAGCATCTAAAGCCGAGTAGATGGAGACAATATAAAAACGTTATATCTCAATAATGTTCATAACACAAAATTCATTTCAATCTATACCAAATAATTTCTTTTCATCAAAATTTCCCCGACTTATGAATTTTTTTAAACTTGGCCCCTGCCAATATCATTGTCGCGGGTACCTTCGTCAAGGTATCCCACTGAGACCGCCAAGGCTGTTCAATGACCCATACCCATAAACATGTTTTCACATCTGACACACAGTCGTTCCTTGGCGTTGGCTGAGTCTCACTCTCACGTGGTGGCCCGAACGTGAGGTGCACTCAAATCATACCTCAGGAGATACTTCACCCAACATCTCCCCCCGGAGGTAAGTATATAATTGAGTTACCGTGCCCCTCTCATAGGCAGTCCACGGAAACCCCCACCACTGCAGTGACCGTTTAATATACCACCAGACTCATAAAAATTTCAGTAGCATAATATGGCGAATAAAATGTAATCCAGTCTACCGAGACCAATCCAAAATTGTTCATATATTTCATGCCAACCTCAAAAATTTAGCCATCATGCTACCATAGTGTCATAAGCCCCAATTTCAATAACATATAAAATCATAAATTTCAACACAGTCTCCATATACTCAATTTTCCCAAAACAATATTTGATTTCAAAACCAGTATAAATCTCATTTTTATTAAAAAACATTTTAATTGGAAAACATAATATTTATAATTTAAATTCACCATTCAATAAAAGCATCAAACAAGTATAATTACTCTAGATATTTAAGACGATAAATTGTCCACTCACAGTTCTAGGAGTCGATGTACTCCTAATCCCAGTCTTCAAGCACAATTTTGGTACTTTTACCAGTGTAATTTGCTCACCACCTATCCACAATGTACAATACATAATTCACCACATCAATGCTTGACCATTATAAAATCAATTCAGGCTCGGTATATATGCATGATATGACATGCAACTTATCCGACTACCGCTTAAATGCGGTGCTGACCTAATTCGGCCTATTACCCGATTAAATTACTAACGCGTCCAATTTAATCTCAAATTAATTTTTGTCAGTTTCTATACCTCAATTGCACCCAAATTGACTTAATGTCCCTAGGTGTGGTGCAAATTATCAGTCCTGATAGCAAATTACGAAAATACCCCTAATGGGTAAAAATTCATATTTTTGCTCCAAAAATTTCCATTATTTTTCTAGACTCATAATTCATCATTATTCATCATAATTCCTCAAATAAACATCAAGATCATCAGCCAATATTCCCCTAGAAAATTCAGCCAATAATGGTAATGGAGGAAAATAAATTCTTTTCTTGTTGTTTTGTTCCTAAATATGCTAAACTAACACTAAACACTAACATAGCTCAAAATCAAATTTATCTAACAACTTTCTCTCTCTAAACCCATATGACCAGAATTCAAATCATCCTCAAATCACATGATTCAACCATGAAAAATGATGGAAAATGCATGGGAAAGGTAAAGCACAAGACAAATTTAAGAAATGTTACATTTTTTCACTTGATTTTTGAATTTTCACCTATTTTCCCTTTAAATTTCTTAGCTAGGGTTTTATTTTCTCCTTTCTCTCTCTTGTTTCTTGCTTGGCCGAATGTTGAAGAAGAAGAATGGGTGGGCTGATTTTTTTATGCCTTTTTTATTGTTTAATGAAATAATATTATTTTATTCATATTTTAAATATTTTATTAATTCATTTTTTTTCTAGCCATCCATTTGTCCTACTTTTTCCACCATGCATTCCCTTTGACTTATCCAAGTCTTAAGTGAAATTTCCAGATTTTTCCAAAGTTTTGGTGAAGTAATTTTTGATATTTACACTTTTGTCCCCGTAAAAATAAAAAATTACATTTTTGCCTCAAAAACTGAAAAATTGCCCATAGACATATTTTTTATACCTTATACTCATATCATTCCCCAATTTGTCAAATGTGATCTAAATTCTCTTAAAATCTCAAATTTTGTCCGCAGATGGAAAAATTACAATTTTACCCTTATATAGTGAAAATTTCAATTTGACTCTGAATTGATCCTCGAACTCCTAATTACCATTTTGAGTCATCCCTGAACTGTGAAACTCTTAATTTCACCTTAAAATTCCTATTTGAACTAATTCGAGGCTTAATCGACTTAATGATACCATTAGAGGCAATATCGTCTTTTAACGATTTCTCGAACTTCCTAAATATACAAACATTCTATCGAGCATGTGAATGATATTATAATTATTTTACAAAGCAGGGTTTGACACATTGCTTGTCTTCAACATTTTGAATTTCCACCAACTGCACCATTTAATAATTTCCATTAGCTTATGACTCTTTATTTATTTCTTTATTAAGGTTTTCCTTAATACTTTTTTCGCCATGAAAGTAAGTTACATGTTGGTAATGAAACCCACAGATTCTTTTTTTTTTTTTTTAGGAAACTTGAAGCAAATGATAGAAGCAACTTTACTTAAGTAGGATTGAGTTTTTGTTTGAATGAAATGTTTATGGAGTTTATGATAATGATATACCTTGTGTGACTGTGCTTTGGTTACTTGGGATAATTAATAAGATGTTGAAAATTATAAACAAGGATGGAATGTGGTTTTGATTGCTTACTCTGCCAACTTTTAGCTCAAAGATAACTGTATCTTTAGAGAATGGAATTGGTCTTGTAGCAACAACCTGTATGATTTGTACAGATTTTATAAATCAATTTGGTTTATCACTATTTGCTGCTGACTTGTAGAAATAACTAGTAAGTTGGTGTGTGGATAGCTGGATACAAACCTTGGGGTCACAGTTTTTGTGGGGATCCAATATAATGAAAATGAAATATCATTATAAATATTATAAAACATATAATATTAGTGAATGTGACTATAGATCTTTCAAATATCATTTTTAATTAATTCTCCCAATGGATGGAAACCCCAAAAGAATCTTCAATGAGTCTTCAGCTAAGTTTCAATGGCCTGTAGAATCAAGTAATTCCATCGTTTTTGTGTGTAACCATCGGTTTTGTTAATGAGTGTCTTGAGTAATTCTTACGGTAGTATTTTATTAAAATTATTTTTATATTATAGGTTAGTATTTTTTTATTATAAAAAATGTAGTTGTTGAGACATAATTTTATGATTTATTATAGATTAAATAAAGATATTACTTTTTAATAATCTTTAAC
Organism: Theobroma cacao; assembly: GCF_053813885.1. Taxonomy (NCBI): domain Eukaryota; kingdom Viridiplantae; phylum Streptophyta; class Magnoliopsida; order Malvales; family Malvaceae; genus Theobroma; species Theobroma cacao. The sequence goes on from NC_142643.1 coordinate 6,687,897, forward strand.
ATCGTAATAAGCTTAGTAAATGTGGGTGCAAATTTTTTATTCTCGAAAGTAGATATCTTTATTAATTATATTTTTAAATTGTCATTTTTTTGAATAATTTTTATTGATTAAAATTGTTTTTTATAAAAATAAAATTAATGATAAGAATGAATTTTTCATTAAATCATGTAGAAAATGGTTTATTTGATTTAAAATTGTTTGTTCATTGTAATTTTAATTTTAGTCATTAAGTTGAAAAAAATTAAAAATCAATTTAGATTTATAATGAAAAGTAAATTGACTGTAGACCTTGTTGCTGAGTCTATATGCATGCTATGTAATTGAAGTTTGATGATGAATGAATTTCAAAACTGTTGATGACTATAATTCCTCTTAAAGATTTTAAACTAATAGCATGTGACGCTGTTTATTTTTGTTACATTATTATCTTAACTATTTACTTAGTGAATTTTTAGCTGGATTGTAAAGCCTGACCTTATAAAATATTTGTTATGACATACATGTGATGGACAACATGTTTGCATGCTATGAGTGTCTCGAAAAATTTACAAAAGTAGGTATTGTACCTAAAGGTACAACAAAGTTGATTTAAGCCTCGAACTAATCGAATAGAGATTTTAAGGTGAAATTGAAAATTTTACAGTCCATGAATGATTTAATATGGTGATTTGGAGTTTGAGGATCAATTTAAAGTCAAATTGGAATTTTTATAACCCAAGGGCAGAATGGTTATTTTGTCACTCGAGGTTAAGATATGAGTGTTGGATGAAATTTTTGACTAAGATTGATCAAGATTGATTATTTAGAACATAATTTGAGGTTGAGAAGTGAAAAATTATAATCTTGGTATTTTTCGGAGCATAGGGGTAAAATGGTAATTTTGCCACCCTAGGGGCAAAACAGTAATTTTCCACCACTAGGACATTTGTCCAGCACATGGTCTTCCCTTATCTTCATTTTGACCTTTGACTAATCATGTGGTGGAGATAAAAGGTTTAAAATTTTTAAAGTTTTAAAAATGGACCAATGGCAACATGCCATGTGTCAAGCTTAGAATATTTTATTATTTTCTATAAAAATCAACCCATATTTATCCCATTCTTCTTCTCCATATTCGGCCAAGACAAAAGGAAAGAAAGGAAAAACTAGAACAAACCATAGATACGAGAATTTCAAGAAAAAATTGTGGAAATTTCAAGGAAACAAGCAAAATAAGGTATGATTTTTCAATTTTTGCTTGAGATCTAGCATACCCATGCTTTATTTTCTTATTTCCATGGCTGAAAATTTAGTTGGCATGATGAAGCCCATGAAGGCCAAATTCTAGAGAGAGAGAGAGAATTTGGTGATGGTTTGGTTGGATTTTAAGTTATATGGATGTTTTCAATGATTTATGGTGTTTAGTGTAAGAATCAAGCTTGAAAATCACCCATTCCTTATGTATTCTTCATTGGCCGAATTTTCTAGGGAGGATATTGTGGCTGAAATTGATGATATTTCATGATATTTTGGTGATATTTGATGTTTGGTGGGGCTAGAAATTAAATGAGAAATTTTGGTGTGCAAATATGAAATTTTTGCTCAACATATAGACGTGTGATTATTGACCCAAGACTGATAAATTGAATCTCATTCACAGTCACTGAGGTAATTTTAGTATAATTGGAGTGTGAAAAGTGAGAAGAATTGATTTGGAGTTAAATTGGAGATTTTAGCTGATTAGATTGAGTATAGTGTGACTTAGGTCGAATATCACATTTAAGCGATTAATCGGGCATTTTGCATTCCATCTCATGCATTAGTAGTCTAAATTAGTTTAATTTTGATGTAGTACCAATGTAGTAAATTTTTCGATTTTGTACTGTGTAAAGGTGGTGAGTCATTCGATAAAGGCAAGGAAATTGCACCCGAGGACCAATAGTCTCAGTACTTTGAAAATCCGCACTCTAGACATTGTGAGTAAATATACTATCATTTTAATTATCTAGGGTGGTTTTTAGATGATTACATGAATTCTATGGAAAAATGGATTTAAAAAGGTAAATTTTCATATTTTATGAATAAATGTGTTTCAATGAAATTAATTTCTAAATTGTTTTGAAATTAATAATAATTTTGAAAAATAGAGTACACGGAGACTGCTATTTGTTGTAATTTGATTGTTTAAATTGATTGGCATATGATAAATCAGGCATGATTGGCTGGTTGGCAATTGCATTAAAATACGAATTGTTTTTTTGCCTTGAAAGGCTGTGAATTACAATAATTGCCATATCATGTTATTGAATTTTATTGATTGGTGGGATAATTATTAGCTTACTACAGTAGGCGGGTTCCGTGGACCAGCCTATGAGAGGGGCATAGTAACCCCGTTTATATGTGCTTACCTTGGTTGTAGAGGTGCGTAGGGTAGCCTTTAAGGTGATCTTTGAGTTCACTTCATGTCGAACCATCACGTAATGGTGAACTCAGCCAACGCCAAAGACCGGCTGTGATGTCCAACGAAAAATGTGTTTTATGTGAAATGTGAATTTTTAACAGCCTTGGTGGTCTCGGTAGGATGCCTCGGCCAAGGTGTCCCCGATGATGGATTTATGGCACAAACCTAGTTTTTATGAGATTCATAAGCCTCTTACGTATTTTGAATGAAATGTGTTTTAATGTTGTGACCCAGTTTACGATGATTTACTTTATCGTCTCCATGTACTAAACTCTAGATGTTTATGATGATGTTTGTTTACTCATTGGGATTTTATAATCTCACCACCCTCCTTTCCATCCATTTCAGGCTCAGATTAGACTGTAGATAGCTGATCTCATCGAGGACTACTGTGGGATTTGTATTCTCTAAACTGTAGGTTCATAGTCCTATTTACTTTTGGTTATTTAGGGGTCCACTGGTTATTGTAAATTAAATTAAATACTCTGGCTTATTGTATTACAGTATGTATGAATTTATTTTGCCTTTACGCTACAAAAAAATTATCTACGTATAACTCTAAAAATATTATTTTATAAGAAAATAGAATATTTTACTTAATATTTCTTTTATTTTCTTGTTATATCCAAATAATCGAAATTTCGTTTTAAATGAAGATTTTAGACTTTAAAACTCATTTTTGATTATGAATTATGTGTTTTGTACTTGTATATTACATTTTAGCCAGTTTCAAACTTTTTGAGGGAAAAATGACTAAAATACCCCTGTGAGACGAAAATTATTATTTTATTTGTTTTGAGTTGGAAACAGTTTAAAATCTTTTAGAACATGATTTTCGGCAACGGTTACTCACGATGGAAATGAGATACTGATATTAGGCCTTACGGGGTCCTGCTCGACATTCAGGGTAATGAATGTCTATCGGGATACTGCGGCGGTTGTCACGGGCTCAAGGAGAGTACCGGGTCTTGACAATTCGATTGATATCAGAGCTTTTGATTTTAAAGATCAGAGTTTTTAGTTTTAAAGTCGTTTTAAAATTTACAATGTCAGTGTGACCCTTAATTAAGTTAAGTTAAGTTAAGTTAGGTTAGGTTGAATAGAATGCATGCATCTGCATATAGAGTCTAAGGTTGATTAAATTTGCCTTGTTCCTTTGCATAGATTGCTATGCCTCCTCGACTCGGACGTCCACCTCTCACTAGATCGGTTGGGAGGAGAAGAGGTCGTTCCCAACATCGTCAGCTAGATGCAGTAGATGAGGAATCGACTGCATCCACCATTTGGGCAGCACCTACTGCTGAGCAGGCCGAGACTCCTCCACATTCTCCATATCCTCCGCCACCTACTAGTATTCTCGCCATGCCTACTAAGGCAGCACAAGCATTGACAGCTTTCTTTACTGCAATGGCTGGTCAAGCTCAGACTAGTCAGGTTCCACTTATAGTGCCTCCAACTACTCCTTCAGTTTCGCCAGTACAGGATGTGTCTATTTCTAAGAAGCTGAAGGAGGCTAGGCAACTTGGTTGCATGTCTTTCACGGGTGAGTTGGATGCCACCGTGGCAAAAGACTGGATTAATTAGGTTTCAAAGACTCTCTCTGACATGAGATTAGACGACGATATAAAGCTAATGGTGGCTACGAGATTACTAGAGAAGAGGGCTCGTACTTGGTGGAATTCAGTAAAATCTCGTTCCACTACTCCTCCGACTTGGTCAGACTTTCTAAGAGAATTCGATGGTCAGTATTTCACTTATTTCTGTCAGAAAGAAAAGAAGAGAGACTTTCTGAGTTTGGGACAAGAGAATTTAACTGTAGAGGAATACGAAGCTCATTTTAACGAGCTAATGTTATATGTGCCGGATCTGGTGAAATTTGAGCAGGATAAGGCCAATTATTTCGAGAAAGGGCTCCGTAATGAGATTAGAGAGCGGATGACAGTGACTGGTAGGGAGCCACATAAGGAGGTCGTACAGATGGCTTTACGGGTTGAGAAGCTCGCAATTGAGAATAGGAGGATTCGAATCGAGTTTGCAAAAATGAGGAATCCTGGTATACCTTCTAGTCAGCTAGTAAAAAGAGGTAAAGACTCATCTACTTCAGGGAGTACTACCTCTGTTTTAGTGACATCTCCTCGACCTCCATTTCCATAATCATAGCAGAGACCTTCGAGGTTTAGCAAATCTACTATGACTGGTTCTGGGAAGAGTTTCGGAGGTCTTGATAGATGCAAAAATTATGAAAAAAGTCATTTTGGGCTGTGTAGAGGGCCATCAAGATATTTTCAATGTGGACAGACAGGTCACATTAGGAGTGACTGTCCATAGTTGGGAAGAGGTATAGCAGCTGCTCCATCTCCACCAGCTCGTACAGATATGCAGAGGAGAGATCCTTTTGAGTTACCACTGAGGCAGGGAGTAGCTATACAGTCTGGTGTAGAGAATAATACCCCGGCATATCCACTTTCGAGACCACAAACTTGTACTTCGATAAGAGTCTTCGCTGTGACGGAAGATGAGGCACGAGTCCGACTTGGAGCAGTGACAGGTACTATGTCTTTATTTAATAAAGATGCTTATGTTTTAATCGATTCTGGCTCAAATAGGTCTTATGTGAGTATAGCATTTGCATCAATTGCTGATAGAAACCTGTCACCATTAGAGGAGGAAATTATAATTCACACCTCTTTTGGAGAAAAGCTAGTTAGAAACAGTTGTTATAGAGATTGTGGAGTAATTGTTGGTGAGGAAGAATTTAGGAGTGACTTGATTCCTCTAGAGATCCAAGATTTTGATTTGATATTGGGTATGGACTGGTTAACTGCACATTGGGCGAATGTGGATTGTTTTAGGAAAGAAGTTGTTCTTCGAAATTCGGAGGGAGCAGAGATTGTATTTGTAGGAGAATGTCAAGTATTACCGTCCTGTGTAATCTCGGCCATCAAAGCTTTGAAACTAGTGCAAAAAGGGTATCCAACTTATTTGGCTTACGTGATCGATACTTCAAAGGGGGAACCTAAGTTAGAGGATCTCCCAATAGTAAGTGAGTTTCTTGATGTATTTCCTGATGAGTTACCGGGACTACCTCCTGATTGAGAGCTTGAGTTCCTTATTGATTTACTTCCGGGTATCGCACCTATTTTTATCCTTCCATATAGAATGGCTTTAGCAGAGTTGAAGGAACTGAAGGTCCAGTTGCAAGATTTGGTGGATAAGGGTTTTATTTGCCCTAGCACTTCTCTTTGGGGAGCACCAGTCCTATTTGTAAAGAAGAAGGATGGCACTCTTCGGTTATGTATTGATTATCGTCAGCTGAACCAAGTGACCATCAAGAATAAATACCCTTTACCCCGGATTGATGATCTTTTTGATCAATTACGAGATGTTATGGTGTTCTCTAAGATTGATTTAAGATCTGGGTACTATCAGTTGAAGATTAAGGAATAGGATGTACCCAAGACTACCTTCAGGACACGTTATGGGCATTATGAGTTTCTGGTGATGCCTTTTGGTTTGACTAATGCCTTGGCAGTTTTTATGGATCTTATGAACAAGGTGTTCCATCCATACTTAGATAAGTTTGTAATAGTATTCATAGATGATATCCTGGTTTATTCGAAGAATGATGATGAACATGCTGCCCATTTGCGCATTGTGTTACAAACTTTGCGTGAGAGACAACTCTATGCCAAGTTCTCTAAATGTGAGTTCTGGTTAAAGGAAGTGTTTTTCTTGGGACATGTTGTGTCTGGAGCTGGAATTTATGTTGATCCCAAGAAGATTTAGGCAATCTTACAATGGGAGCAACCAAGAACGGTAATTGAGATTCACCATTTTCTTGGCTTAGCTGGTTATTATCGAAGATTTGTTCAAGGATTTTCATTGATAGTAGCTCCTCTGACTCGTTTGACTTGTAAAGGAGTTAAGTTTGAGTGGGATGATGTTTGTGAGAATCGATTTCAAGAGCTAAAGAACCGGTTAACCTTCGCTCCCCTTTTAACACTTCCTGTTAATGGAAAAGAATTTGTAGTATACAGTGATACATCTAAGTTGGGATTAGGGTGTGTATTAATGCAGGATGAGAAAGTAACAGCTTATGCTTCTCGACAGTTGAAGAAACATGAGACGAATTACCCTACTCATGACTTGGAGTTAGCAGCAGTAGTCTTCGCATTGAAGATTTGGAGACATTATTTATATGGTGAGCGTTGTCGAATTTTTACTGATCATATGAGTTTGAAATATTTGCTCACTTAGAAAGAGCTTAACTTGAGACAGAGACAATGGTTGGAGTTGATTAAGGATTACGACTTTGTGATTGATTATCATCCAGGGAAGGCAAATGTTGTAGCGGATGCTTTAAGTTATAAATCGTTATCTTCATTAGCTGTACTTCAGAGTTTTTATTTTTCGATATTACTTGAGATGAAATCTCTAGGGATCCAGTTGAATAATGGTGAGGATGGAACCCTACTTGCTAGTTTCGTTGTGAGACCTTCATTGTTGAATCAAATAAGCGAATTGCAGAAATTCGATGATTAGTTGAAGTAGGAAGTTCAAAAGCTGCACGATGGAGAAACTAGTGAGTTTAGACTCTATGATGATGGTACTTTAATGTTTAGAGACCAAATTTGTGTCCCTAAGGATGATCAGTTGAGACAAGCGATTTTAGAAGAAGCTCATTCTTCCGCCTACGCTTTACATCCCGAAAGCACCAAGATGTATCGAAATATTAAAGAAAGTTATTGGTGGCCGGGTATGAAACGAGACATAGCAGAGTTTGTAGCGAAATGTCTCACATGCCAACAGATCAAGGCGGAGCATAAAAAATCGTCAAGTACTCTTCAGCTTTTACCGATTCCTGAATGGAAGTGGGAACACGTGACTATGGACTTTATATTGGGTTTACCGCGGACACAGAGTGGAAATGACGCTATTTGGGTGATTGTGGATAGATGGACTAAGTCCGTTCATTTCGTGGCTATCCATAGCACGTATTCTATTGAGAAATTGGCGAAACTTTATATAGATGAGATTGTGAGATTACACGGAGTTCCAATTTCTATTGTGTCAGATCGAGATCCTCGATTCACTTCTAGATTTTGGCCAAAATTTCAGGAAGCTCTCGGAACTAAATTGAGATTTAGTACTGCCTTTCATCCGCAGACATATGGTCAATCTGAGAGAACTATTCAAACCTTGGAGGATATGTTACGAGCTTGTGTCATTGACTTTATTGAGAGTTGGGACAGACACTTGCCATTGGTGGAGTTCGCGTATAATAACAGTTTTCAGTCTAGTATTGGGATGGCACCATACGAGGCTTTGTATGGAAGGAAGTGCCGAACTCCACTCTGTTGGGATGAAGTGGGAGAGAGAAAATTGTTTAATGTGGAATTGATTGATTTGACAAATGATAAGGTCAAGGTTATCCGAGAGCGGTTAAAGATAGCTCAAGATAGGCAGAAGAATTATTCTGATAGACGAAGGAAAGATTTGGAGTTTGAAGTTGACAATAAAGTTTTTCTTAAGGTTTCTCCTTAGAAAGGTAATAATTTGAAAAATTTGAAGTATTAAATCTTATTTGATTAAACTATTGTGATAATTTATGGTATTTATTGGATAATGAAAGGTGTGATTCGATTTGCGAAGCGGGGAAAGCTCAATCTGAGATACATTGGACCTTTTCATATCATTGAAAGGATTGGGCTAGTGGCTTATAGACTTGAATTACCCCCGGAGTTAGATCGGATTCACAATGTTTTTCACGTCTCGATGTTGAAAAAGTATGTTTTCTATCCCTCTTATATTCTAAAGACACCACCGATTGAGTTACATGAAGATTTGAAGTTCGAAGTGCAACCTGTACACATTCTAGATCGAAAGGATCGAGTGTTGAGGAACAAGAGCCTTCCAATGGTTAAAGTGTTGTGGAAGAATGCTCGAATGGAGGATATGACGTGGGAAGTCGAGGGCCAGATGAGAAACCAATACCCACATCTTTTCTTGGAATCCAATAAGTGAAATTTTGAGGTCAAAATTTTATTTTAAGGGGGGTAGTGCTGTAAAGCCTGACCTTAAAAAATACTTGTCATGACATACATGTGATAGATAGCATGTTTGCATGCTAGGAGAGTCCCGAAAAATTTACAAAAGTCGGTATTGTACCTAAAGGTACAACAAAATTGATTTAAGTCTCGAACTAGATTGAATAGAGATTTTAGGGTAAAATTGAAAATTTTACAGTCCAGGAATGATTTAATATGGTGATTCGGAGTTCGAGGATCAATTTGGAGTCAAACTAGAATTTTCATAACCTAGGAGCAAAATGGTCATTTTGCCACCCGAGGTTAATATGTGAGTGTTTGATGAAATTTTTGACTAAGATTGATCAAGATTGACTATTTAGAATAAAATTTGAGGTTGAGAAGTGAAAAATTGTAATCTTGGTATTTTTCGGAGCATAAGGGTAAAATGGTAATTTTGCTACCCCAGGGGCAAAATAGTAATTTTCCACCACCAAGACATTTGTCCAGCACATGGTCTTCCCCTATCCTCATTTTGACCTTTGACTAATCATGTGGTGGAGATAAAAGGTTTAAAATTTTTAAAGTTTTAAAAATGGACTAATGGAAACATGCCATATGTCAAGCTTACAATATTTTATTATTTTCTATAAAAATCAGCCCATATTTATTCCATTCTTTTTCTACATATTCGGCCAAGACAAAAAGAGAGAAACGATAAACTAGAACAAACCATAGATAAGAGAATTTCAAGAAAAAATTGTGGAAATTTCAAGGAAACAAGCAAGATAAGGTATGATTTTTCAATTTTTGCTTGAGATCTAGCATACCCATGCTTTATTTTCTTATTTCCATGGCTGAAAATTTAGTTGGCATGATGAAACCCATGAAGGCTGAATTCTAGAGAGAGAGAGTTTGGTGATGGTTTGGTTGGATTTTAAGTTATATGGATGTTTTCAATGATTTATGGTGTTTAGTGTAAGAATCAAGCTTGAAAATCACCCATTCCTTATGTATTCTTCATTGGCCGAATTTTCTAGGGAGGATATTGTGGCTGAAATTGATAATATTTCATGATATTTTGGTGATATTTGATGTTTGGTGAGGCTAGAAATTAAATGGAAAATTTTGGTGTAAAAATCTAAAATTTTTGCTCAACGTATAGACGTGTGATTATTGACCTGGGACTGATAAATTGAATCTCATTCATAGTCACTGAGGTAATTTAAGTATAATTGGAGGGTAAAAAGTGAGAAGAATTGATTTGGAGTTAAATTGGAGATTTTAGTCGATTAGACCGAGTATAGTGTGACTTAGGTCGAATATCACATTTAAGCGATTAATCGGGCATTTTGCATTCCATCTCATGCATTAGTAGTCTAAATTAGTTTAATTTCGACGTAGTACCAATGTAGTAAATTTCTCGATTTTGTACTGTGTAAGGTGGTGAGTCCTCCGATAAAGGTAAGAAAATTGCACTCAAGGACCAATAGTCTGAGTACTTCGAAAATCTGCACTCTGGACATTGTGAGTAAACTTACTGTCATTTTAATTATCTAGGGTGGTTTTTAGATGATTACATGAATTCTATGGAAAAATGGATTTAAAAAGGTAAATTTTCATGTTTTATGAATAAATGTGTTTCAATGAAATTAATTTATAAATTGTTTTGAAATTAATAATGATTTTGAAAAATAGAGTACAAGGAGACTGTTATTTGTTGCAATTTGATTGTTTAAATTGATTGGCTTATGATAAATCGGGCATGATTGGCTGGTTGGCAATTGCATTAAAATACGGATTGTTTGTTTGCCTTGAAAGGCTATGAATTACAATAATTGCCATATCATGTTATTGAATTTTATTGATTGGTGGGATAATTATTAGCTTACTGAAATAGGCGGGTTCCGTGGACCAGCCTATGAGAGGGGCACGATAACCCCATTTATATGTACTCACCTCGGTTGTAGAGGCGCGTAGGGTAGCTGCTGAGGTGATATTTGAGTTCACTTCACGCCAAACCACAACATGATGGTGAACTCAGCCAACGCTATGGAACAGTTGTGATGTCCAACGAAAAATGCGTTTTATGTGAAATGTGAATTTTTAACAGTCTTGGCGGTCTTGGTAGGATGCCTCGGCCAAGGTGTCCCCGAGGATGGATTTATGGCACAAGCCTAGTTTTTATGAGATTCATAAGCCTCTTACGTATTTTGAATGAAATGTATTCTAATGTTGTGACCCAGTTTACGATGATTTACTTTATCGTCTCCATGTACTCAACTGTAGATGTTTATGATGATGTCTGTTTACTCACTGGGATTTTATAATCTCACCACCCTCCTTTCCATCCATTTCAAGCTCAGATTAGACTGTAGATAGCTGATCTCATTGAGGACTACTGTGGGATTTGCATTCTCTAAACTGTAGGTTTACAGTCCTCTTTACTTTTAGTTTTTCGGGGGTCCATTGGTTATTGTAAATTAAATTAAATACTCTGACTTATTGTATTACAATATGTATGAATTTATTTTGCTTTTACGCTACAAAAAAATTATCACGACCCGGAACCTCCCTCGGGCCCATGACAACCGCTACGACGTCCCGATTGACACTCATTGCCCGAAATGCCAATCGGAACCCTGCAAGGCTTACATATCAGTTTCTTGCCTTTTCTGTGAGCAATTGTTTTTAAACATTCTGTTTTAAACAATTACCAGTCGTTTCCGGCTCAAGTAAATCAAAAGAAAAAAATATAGTATTTTTATATAAAACAATATTTATAGAAACACATGTAAGTAAAATAAATTCATACATACAATAATTTACAAAGTTATAACATACAATAATAATTACAATGACAAGTGGTCCCTAAGTACACCAAGTATTGGTAATAGTAACCTACTGTCTGTGAGATAGAGGGGTCAACTGAAATCCTCGACAAAATCGGTATCTGCAAGCTACCACAGGCCTGAAATATTTGGAAAGGAGGTGGGTGAGATTTTGCAATCCCAATGAGTAAACAGACATTATCATAAATATCTAAAGGCGAGTAATATGGAGGCAAGTTTATACAACAAATTACAAACCATTTCATAAGGTTTTCAATTTATTTCTTAAACCATAAAATATTTGTAATTTACCAAAACAGTTGTTAAGGCTTATAACTTTTATTAAAAACAGGGCTCAAGCCAAAACTAGTCCTCGGGGATACCTTGGCCGAGGCATCTAACTGAGTCCGCCAAGGTTGTTAAGATATTTACATGTGAAACACATTTTTATTTTTAAAACAAGCCGTTCCTTGGCGTTGGCCGAGTTACACATTCACGTGGGGGTTCGACGTGAAGTGAGCTCTAACACTATCTCGAGAGTTACCCTCCTCGCCTCTACTACCGGAGTAACTATATAACCGGGTTTACCGTGCCCCTCTAATAGGCAATCCACGGAAACCTGTCACTGTAGTGACTAAACCCATCAATTTTAATAAAATTTTGACAGTATAACGTGGCTTTTATTTATTTACCTAGCCTGCATAGTAAAAGACAACTTACATAAATTCTCAATGCAATTATAACATATAGCCACATATACACATATATCATAAGCCATTCATAGGAAAATATATATTTCAAAATAATTGGCAGCCTCCAATTACTCAATTACATAATCAACACAATATATTTTTATTTGTCACATTTATTTCTAAAACATCAAAAATCCCATTTTAATCTCATTTTCATTTCATAAAATCCATGAAGAGCATTTAAAATAAACTCTAGATAATTTACAATAATAATAGGTTTACTCACCATTTGTACAAACTAAATGCTTCCTAGGTGCCTCGATCACTGTTCGTCGGGTACGACTTCCTTGCCTTTATCGGAAGGCTCTCCTCCTAGACACATTGTAAAAATTACACAATTCACCACATTGATGCTAAATCACTATATAATTGACTTAAATCCTATACTAATGCATGGTATGAAATGCAATAGCCTAAAACGGCTTAAACGCGGTATTAACCTATTTTTGGCACTTTACCCGATAAATTGCTAACGCACTCCATTTTAGCTTTAAATTGTCCCATTTTCTCTCCAACATTTCTAACCATTAAATATCAACCAATAACTCACTAAAATCACCAAAATCAGCTCACTTTCCTCCTTGGAAAATTCGGCCAAAAATGGGACATTAATTCGGTAAATCTTTCATTTTGTTTTTCTATCACATTTAACCATTTTTCATCATTTTCTCTTCATTTCTCTTAGAATAAAAATCAATTCATCATCATTGTACATCATTAAACATTCAGCCAAGGGTGGGTATTGTGAAAATTTCATGCTTTCTTGCCCAATTTGATTTCTATACACATTTAACTAACTAAAACTATCAATTTAACTAAAAATCAAAACATAAAAATTTCAAATTCCTCCCCCTTGAATTTCGTTCAGCCCTTGATATCACTTTTTGATCTCTCTCCTCAAGCATGCTAAATGGAAACAAAGGCATAAGAAAGGTAGAAATCAAGCTAAAGTAAAAAAATCTTACCGTTAGACGCGTAAACGGTCAAAAAATACGATTTCCCCTTTGAATTTTCTAGTTTTCCTTTGGTTTTTCTCTTTTCTTCCTTTACTCTCTATTTTCTCTCTTGTTCTCTCCTTATGGCCAGCCATCACTTAATATGGGGTTTAAATGGGCTGACTTTTCATTAAAATGATATTAAATCATTAAAAAGTGCCATGTGTCACTTTCCCATTGGCCCATTTTTAAAATTTCATCTATTAAACTTCTATTTTTCACCACTTGAAATACCATAGTTATTCATATCAAAAATAAATAAATCCTATAATTTTGACAAGTTTTGGGTGGTGAAAATTACGGTTTTTACCCCGCGATGACAAAATTATCGTTTTGCCCCTATGTTCCGAAAATTGTCGGAATTGAAATTTTTCACTTCCTATCATTAAATTATACTCCAAATAGTTAATCTTGGTCAAAAATTTTACTCCATGATCAAATTATTATCTTAGGTGGCAAAATGACGATTTTGCCCCTAAATATCTAAATTTCTAATTTTTCCCCAAATGAACCCTTGAACTCCGAACAATCATTTTTAGTCATTCCTGGACTGTAAAATATTAAATTTCATCATACGATTCCTATTTGAACTAGTTCGAGGTTAAATCAACTCAAGTGTACCGTTAGGTACAATACCGGGTTTCGTCTATTCTTAGGAGCTTTCCTAGCGTAATAACATGCTACTCAGTGCATGTATGTCATGACATGTGTTTATAGGGTCGGGTTTTACAAAAATTATCTACGTATAACTCTAAAAATATTGTTTTATAAGAAAATAAAATATTTTAGTTAATATTTCTTTTATTTTCTTGTTATATCCAAATAATCAAAATTTCGTTTTAAATGAAGATTTTAGACTTTAAAACTCATTTTGATTATGAATTATGTGTTTTGTACTTGTATATTACATTTTCGCCGATTTTGAACTTTTTAGGGAAAAATGACTAAAATACCCCTATGAGACGAAAATTATTATTTTATTTGTTTTGAGTTGAAAACAGCTTAAAATCTTTTAGAACATGATTTTTGGCAACGGTTACTCACGAGAGAAATGAGATACTGATATTAAGCCTTGCGAGGTCCTGGTAGGCATTCCGGGTAATGAATGTCTATCGGGATACCGCAGCGGTTGTCACGGGCTCGAGGGGAGTACCGGGTCTTGACATGGATAACTATAAGCAAAATCTAATTTAAAAAAAAATGACAAACTTTCATATGGTCAACCTAGAATGAATTTGAGTATTTCCTATAACCCATCCTTGGATTTGAAGACAATTGTACAGACCTTCTATACAAATAAATCGGTATAATATTTGTCTTGGTATGTGCTCACACGAAATAAGCTCTAAAGTTAAAAAAACAAAAGAAATCACATATCTTAATCTCTTAGAAGAAGTTGACTACCATGTAAAAATATTGAGGGTTTATATTGAAAGATTTTTATTAGTACTAGAACTGTTTTACATAAAATTTTCTCTATTTAATTAAATTATCTCTATTCAGGTTATACAATATTTAATGTGGTAACTATGCTCCTCAACTCAAAGAAAAAAAAGACAAAAGGAAAAATTTACAAATAAATAACTTGAATATATTTATAGACCATAATCCTAAGCTCATATATTTGTATTTTTCCTTAATTTATATTTCCAACTCAAAAGAAAAAAAAATACAAATTAGTAATTTGGATATATTTACAAACCATAATCATAAATCAAAATAAAAAACTTAATTCTATTTTACATTTTGCTAAGGGATTGAGCAGAACTAGGTAAGTTAATGGATGATAGGGGCAACTATCATATGTTAAGTCTGATAATATATCTTAGTTAACAAGAAATAAGTTACGTTTATAATTAACATTTTTTTACAAAATAATAATTAAAAATAAAGAAGGAATAGAAACCACAAACTAATTATCAAATTAATCAAATAAAATAAAAGCAATTACAATAACAAAACATTGGTCAAGTAATGACATTAATTGGTCACTTATAATAGAGAGCTATTTTAAACTGAAGAAGATATAAATCAAATAAAATAATAAAACATTGACAATTAAATATAAAAAATTTAAAAAATTTACAATTTTTGTGTTCTATAAAATTTACTATTTTCTTTTTTATATAATATTTTTTTCAGATTAAGTAAAACAACATATAAAAAGTTCTTACTTTAAAAAAATAGTAATTCCTTTCCTACCTAATTATTTAATTTTTTAATCATAAAATACTAAACCAAACTTGGGGTCTAATTCATGGTGATGATGGTTATCCAAAAGGAGAAGCAACAAAGTTTTGCTAATTTTTCAGTCACTTGGTTGTAATGGATTTTATACTGCTTAATACATAGAAAAGCTTGTGAATATGAATTTATTCACTCGTTTATAAAGTTACACTTATTAACGATCCTGTTTTTAAATTTGTTTTCTTCTTTGGAAATTTTATTTACTATCCTGATATGTTATTATTTTTTGTTAATATATTTAAATTGTTTAACTTAGTTTTACAGATTAGAATGTAGTTGTTAACAAATTTTATTATAATAAACGGTGAAAATTACCCTTGACTGATATATTTTATGACACGTAGGATTACAAAATGACGGGAGATCGATCTTGGATGTACCGTCGCTTAACTTCTGATGGATTCATTAGAGATGAATTTGTAAATGGAGTTAATGAATTCATTCATTTTGCATGTTCTACCATTACATATATGTGGGATAATAAAATTAGATGCCCTTGCTCTCGATGTAGTAACAACAAGTTTCTATGTGAGGATAAGGTGATAGAGCACATACTTAATAGGGGTTTTACTGGTGCTTACACAATTTGGAGTTTACATGGAGAACATGATGTTGGACAATCATCAAGAAGTAGAGATAGAATTGAACCATATGTTACTAATGAGGAAAATGAGGAATATGGAGAACCTATATATGATGAGGAGATAGAAAATCCGTATAGTAGAATGGTTAGGGATGCTATGGGTCCGAAAGTTGCTCTCAATTATGGTTGTGAAAATGAGTTAAGGTTTGTGGAAGAAGATCCAAATCCAAATGCATCTAGCTTTTACTCTTTGTTAAGTACTACAGAGGAACCTTTGTGGTCAGGTTGCACAAAGCACACAACGCTTTTAACTGTGCTACAACTTTTAAATGTTAAGTCAGAGTACAATTTGAGTGAATCATGTTTTGATCGACTATTGGAGATAATAAAGAATATGTTGCCTGCAGATGAAACTTTACCTACTGATTTTTATAGAATGAAAAAAAAGGTAGCAAAACTTGGATTGGGATATATCAAAATTCATGCTTGCAAAAACAATTGCATGCTATTTTGGATGGAAACTGTTAGTTTTGAGCATTGTATGATATGTGGGCATCCTCGGTTTAAAATGAGGAAATCAAGTGTGAAAAGGCAAAAGAAAATTTCTTACAAGATTTTACGTTACTTACCACTTATACCCAAGCTTCAAAGGCTTTATATGTCATGTAAAACTGCTGAATATATGACGTGGCATGCGCAACACCAAAGTGATGATGGAGTCCTCAGACACCCTGTTGATGGTGAGGCTTGGCAACACTTCAACCGCACACATGACTTATTTGCAATGCAACCTTGAAATGTTAGATTAGGATTATGTGCTGACGATTTTAATCCTTTTGGACCGACTACAAAACCTTATTCTGTTTGGCCAGTAATGCTATGTGTGTACAATTTACCCCCATGGATGTGTTTGAAACAATAATATATATATATTTCTTAATATGGTTATTTTGAGGAAGAAAAATCTAAGTCAAAACATAGATGTTTTGTTGAAGCCTTTGATATATGAGTTGAAAGTATTGTGGACCGAGGGTGTTGTAACGTATGATGCATATACAAAACAAAATTTCCATATGAGGGTAGCATTATTGTGGACAAAATGATTTTCCTGCTTACAGTATGTTGTTAGGGTGGAGTACTCATGGACGATTATCATGCCTCTATTGCATGGAATATTCTAAGGCTTTCATATTGGATAATGGTAGGAAACCTTGTTTCTTTGATTGTCATCGATAATTCTTGCGATCTAATCATCCTTTTAGTAGGCAGAGAGACAAATTTATTAAAAAGAGAGTTGAACATGACTTACCATTTCCTCGATTATCAGGTGAGGAAATATTGTCACGTTTGAATTTGCTTCCTGATCTCCCATTCAGAACAAAATGTGGTGACAAAAAGATTTCGGGTTATGGTGTTAGTCATAATTGGGTGAAGAAGAGTATAATTTGGGATTTGCTTTATTGGCATACGCTTCTTATTCGTCACAATCTAGATGTGATGCATATTGAATGTAATGTATTCGAGAATATATTCAACACAATGATGGATGTTAAGGGAAAGACGAAAGACAACTTAAAGGCCCGACAAGATTTGAAGGTGTATTGCAAGCGGCCAGAATTGGAATTGGTGAAAAATAATGGAAAAATTTTCAAGCCTAAGGCTGCGTTCACCTTAAATAAGGAGGAAATAAAAAATGTTTGTGCTTGGGTGAAACAACTGAGATTACCTGATGGCTTTGTGCCGAACATATCTCAGACTGTTAATGAGAGTGATTGCAAATTTCATGGGATGAAAAGTCATGATTGTCACGTATTTTTGCAACGATTGCTCCCAATTGTCTTCCGTGATACGGATCCTCACTCAATTTGGGATTCGATTATTGGGATATCTCACTTTTTTAGGGATTTGTGTGCAACGGAAATACCTGTAGATCATATGGAAGCTTTGCAAGGAAAAATATGTGAAACTATATGCAAACTCGAAAAGATCTTTCCTCCCAGTTTCTTTGACTCTATGGAGCATTTGTCGATTCATTTACCTTACGAGGTAAAGGTTGGTGGACCCGTCCAGTATCGATAGATGTATCCATTTGAGAGGTACTATAATTGTTATTTGTTTTCAAATAGCTTATCATAATAGTTTAAGGTACTTTCTAAGTTTGCTGAATTTTGTGATTTTTAGGTTTTTGCAACATTTGAAGAAGAAACAAAAATCGAGCCTTAGTTGAAGGATCTATATGTGAGGCTTATATTATCAAGGAAATCTCCTCGTTTTGCTCATGGTATTTTGCACCTAATGTGTGAACAAGATTAAATAGAGTGCCACGTAATGATGATGGGGGATACATGGACTCTCAAGGTCGTCTTTCAATTTTCAGTCATCTTGGGCGAGCTTTTGGTCTATTAGATAAATCTCGATTTTTAGATGAGGATGAGTTTTATGCTGCTGAGTTATATGTTTTAATGAATTGTGAAGATATGGTCCCATATATAAAGTAAGTATCATTCAACCATAAACTCAAATGATTGATCATAAGAATGAATTTAATCACTAAATTGTGGATATGATGATCGGATGTTTGATGATATTATCAAGGGAGATGTTGTGCATATATCGGAAGATGAATTGGAGAAAGTACGTGATGCAAGATTCGTTAAATGGTTTAAAAATTATGTAAGTTTATGTAAATTATAAGTGAACTTTTAATAACATTTGAGGCATTAATTATGTAATTATTAATTTTTGATCTTATATGTCATGTTTGTAGGTTGCAACACGTACAAATGAAATTGACCCTCATCTACTTGAAATTGCTCATGGTCTAGGACGTATGATAAGGTGTTACAAAGGATACTTTTAAATGGTTTCAAGTTTCACACCTTAGATTACGGGTAAAATCGTAAGACAATGAATAGTGGGGTTTGCATAAAAGGGAGTTTTTATAATGATTATGAACGTGACTTTTATGGTATTTTAGTGTATATAATCGAGTTGGAGTATTTTAGAATCAGAAATAGAGTTGTGCTATTTAAGTGTCATTGGTTTGACATTGAAAAAGGTATTAAGGTAGATCCTTTGCATGGTCTTGTTAAAATTAAATGCAACTCAATACTTGCCAGTAATGAACCATTTGTTTTAGTAGCACAAGCTCACCAAGTTTATTATAGTAGTTATCCATCAAGGAAAAGAGATCAATGTGATTGGTGGGCAGTATTTAAAACAAAAGCTAGGAGTAGATATAACATTCCTAGTAGTGGAGATGGAGAAAATGAAATTGATTTGAATGAAGAAGTATACCAAGAAGACGTGTCTATTTCAATGAATGCTACTCCATCGGAAGAACTTGATAACTTGACAGTTTTAGCAAGTGGTGATTATGAAGAGGTTAATCTTTTGATTGATGATGAAGACAATGACATGCAAAGAGATGAAGATGAAGAAGATGACATGGAAGGAGATGAAAATGAAGATGACGATGAAGAAGAAGATGAACTTGAAGACGATGCTTCTGAAACTTTGAGTGATGATAGTGATAATAATGAAGAACATGAATTTGATTATTCTGAAAGTGAATGATGATGGTAGGCATATATGATATTGGTTTGATATTTTTTGTTACATGTTGTATATTTGTTAATTTTATAATATTAAAAGATCTTGACTGTATGTAAAATTTAATCTAAGTTTATATTTATAAATGTTGAGATTAATACTATATAATGCCAATTTTATTGTAGCAATGAATAATCATACTTGTCATTGTTGTAAATTGATGGTTTCTATACTTTGTTTCAATTTTATATCTAATGGATTTGTGTTTGACTTTTAACATTATAAATATTGCAGGAACGATGGTTAAAGGGAAGCATTCAAAACCGCGACCTAGATCAACAAATGCTAGAGAATTTCCTGATCTATCCATTCAACAACAGATGCAGCTATAGTTTCATGATGTGCCATTTGAGACACTTTATTTGTTAGGTGCATCTGCGGAACAAATAGAAAATGAGACATCTACTCATGATTCTCATAGATCCCCATCTATTGATTTAGGTGCAAGTGTAGATGACACATCCTCAAGGTCAAGGGGTAGAGGGCTTAGTGTAGGATTATAGACTCCTGTTGATCCAGCGGACATATTGCGTATAACTCCAATAGGGGAGAGGTATGTTGTCTTAAGATATTTCTAATATTTGTTAATGAAATTGTTATATTGTTAAAAATATTAATATATTAAAATTTTCTTTTATATTTTTCAATAACTTTTTTTGAGCAAGGGGTCACCATTACAATCACAAGGATTATAAAAAATCACTTCAATGGTCCATGGTCGACATGGAGGAAAGTCCCTAATGATGTAAAAGAGTTAATGTTTCAAAAATTTCAGGTACGTAGTTTGTTATTTATTTATTTATTATAACTTTAAGTTTTCAATTAATTTCTATCAATTTTTTTAATAACGAAAAAATTTTGAGCTAGGAAAAATGTGTTTAGTCTGCAAATCACAATGTTTTGGTTCGAATATGGGAAAAAATTTGTTCTGATCGGTTAAGAGACATGCTGTCAGAAGAAAGGAATAAAGCAATGACAGAAGCCAAAACAAACAACATTAGAGACTGCAAAGGCATGTCAAGAGAATGGATCACGAATGAAATCTGGGATCTCCTTATCGATACTGTATGGGGTACAAAAGAATGGAAAGACAAATCGAAAAAAACAAGGCAAAATCGTTTGAAGGCAAAAGAAGGAAGCATCCCAAAGCACACTGGTGGTTCAGTTCCATTTGTGGTTCATGCAAAAAGGATGGTATGAATTACTTTTACTTGGCATTTATATATTTGGTTTTCTTTCAAACTAAATTTAAATTGTCTGTTTAGTAGTTTGACTTTGATTTTTCCTTTTATGTAATTTATATATATCAATTATGATTGAGTATATATAGCTGTAAATAAATGCAAGCAATTGAGATGAAACCAGATGTTAGCTTTTTGGAAGTGTTCAACCACACTCATAAGTGTTTAGGGGGTCATGGTGATTTTATAGATAACAAGTCCAAGTCTATGAGTGTACGTACCAAATTGATTAATTCTAAAATTAAAGTTGACGACTGTAGTTGAATACTAATCTAATTTAATTTTTTTTGTAGGAAATGTATAATTCTGTAATATCGCAGAAGTATGGTGAGGATTCATCTTCTCAGCCAGAATTCGATCTGAATGCTTGGATTGAAGCAATATGAGGGATTGAGACTACACGCACTCACGTGTATGGGTTTGGTACTCGGGTCCCTGCTTTAGCTTTACTTACTGGAACACATAGCAATGTAGCAAGATCTGAGTCTGCATGTGGCCCTATGCCTTCAAACGCTACCAGTCCCGCAATTGCATTGGAAGAGAAAGTAGAAAATCTTTCAGAAAACTTGGGTAAGATACGTAATGAATTACGTGGAGAAATATGTGAAGAAATTAAAAATGCAATGACGGAAAGCATGAGTGAATTTATGGCACGTATGGAAAGCATGATCATGACTAATGCACTTTCAAAACAAGGAAATGCGGGACCTTCAAGCTAACATATGCATAAGTAAGATCACATTTCATGATATGATGTCAATGTTTCACTGCTACACTGAGATACTTTTTAGTATAGCTGTTTAATAACAATTTTAGCTTTATAATCATATGTGTTTAACTTTTCTTAGATATTGTGTGTTAGGGTAATTTTTGAATTATATGAGTTTCACTTTGAATTTTAGTTTTTAATATTTGTTTCTTTTATATAATATGAAATTCAAATGTCGATGTGAATGGATATTTTATTATCGAAATAGAAATTTGTATTTTTTTTTGTAAAATAATTTTTGGTAATTTTTTGGGAAATTAATAATCTAGTAAAATAATTTCCGTTGGAAAAGCATTTCCAACGGAAAATTCTGTTGTAAATGCTTTTTTGAATATAAAACAATTTCGTTGGAAATTTCCAACGAAAATCCAGTCGGGTTCCTTACAATAAGCTCATTTTTTCAACAAAAATTTCCAATGGATTTCCAACGGAAAGTATTACCTACGAGGCTTTTACCGACGAAATTTTCAACAGAATTTTTTGTTGGAATTCTGTTAGAAATAGTAATTTCCAACGAAATTTAGCCTTTTTCCAACGAAAAATTTCCTTAAAAAAGGCTGATTTTTTTGTAGTGAAGATTTATAATTTAAAAACTTGTTGCTGACATTTTTTAAGCTAAATAATTGATTTCTCATCATCAAAATCTATGGGTTTTCACCCCTTAGCTTTGTATCCCTATAAAGTTTTGATTTTTATTCTAAATGTTAGGTTTCAAGTGGGTTCCAGCATAGTAAGCTCACCAAGGTAATGTTATTGCAAACTTAGAAAGATTTTAAAGTTAATATATAGATAGGATGAGGACTCGACATTGAAATAAAGATTAGATTGATGGTTAGTTGAGGTTTTTGTAGCAAAAGCATGGTTAGGACAGGATTATGATGCTAGACACGTTATTAATAGTTGTTTGATTATTGCTAAGTGAGTGGATACACCGTTTTCAAAACTATTTTAGTATGTAAAGTAAAGCATGTTTAATTGAGTTCTCTAAATGGCATCATTCCAATGATGTTTTTAAATGATAAAGTGTTCATGTATGAATCCAAAGTTTTGAAAAAGTTTGTGAATCTATATATGTACGTAAATATTTTATTATGTATTAGTTTTTAGTTAGGGGGACAAGCCTTTTCAAATGTTTAACTGAAAATCTTCAGTGATGGTGTAATAAGTATGAAATTCACAATAGAATGACGGTAAGCAAAGGTGGATGTATGTTTCACACCCATATGAATAGTGATGGATATATATATTTTATGAGCATAAGTGAAACCAAGCACGTATGATCAATTGAAAGCATGAGCTTGAGTTAAGATAACATTATTTAAGTTTACATACATAAAAACAATAGTATTACAATGGTAGAACAAGTATCAATACCTAGAAGCTCGAATGCTTGGAGGGAATTCTGTGCTAATAGTCTTGATACCTATTGGTGAAGGTATCGAGACTTGAGCAAGAAGTATCAAAACTTCAAGTACAGAATAATATGTCTACTCCTTTTCCATGAGTTTTTGATGATTCTCCACTTAAGCTATAGTCCAAAGGTTTATGTGAA
The DNA here is from genome assembly GCF_053813885.1 of Theobroma cacao. Classification (NCBI taxonomy): domain Eukaryota; kingdom Viridiplantae; phylum Streptophyta; class Magnoliopsida; order Malvales; family Malvaceae; genus Theobroma; species Theobroma cacao. The sequence goes on from NC_142643.1 coordinate 6,710,945, forward strand.
CTCAAGATTGGTTTGAAATACATACAAAGGCTTTGAGTAAACCTACTTTCAAAGATTAATGGCAAAGTGTTTGAAGTTCCTACATGTATGTTTAGTTAAAGTGACTATTATGCAAAAGCTCTTCCCCTTTGACTTATACCATTCTCGTATGAGCTCAGGGTGTCAAGCCCTACTCTATAATATTCTTGCCATGTCATTCATGTATTTGACAACATGTTTGCATACTTGAATACCTCGAAAAAATCGTCAAAAGTCGGTAGTGTACCTAGTGGTACAACTAAGTTGATTTAAGCCTCGAACTAGTTCAAATAAAGATTTTAAGATGCAATTGAGAGTTATTGAATCTTAGAATGACTTAATATGGTGATTCAGAGTTCGGGGATTTATTTGGAGTTAAATTGGAATTTTCATAACGTAGGGGTAAAATGGTCATTTTTTTACCCGAGGGTAAATTTGGGATGGTGGATGAAATTTTGATCAAGTTTGACTATTTGGAACATAATTTGAGCTTGAGAAGTGAAAAATTTTAATTTCGACAATTTTTTGAACATAAGGGCAAAAAGGTCATTTCACATGTCCACAAGGACGCAATTAGAATTTTTGGAATTTTTCACCACCTTGACACTTGTCAAACCCATGAAATTCATTTTATATTTTGGATTGAGGGATTTTATGTGGTGGAGAAGAAATGCTTAATTATTAAGTTTTATGCATAGACCAATCATATGGTAACAAGTGTCAAGCTTTAATATTATTATATTTTCCTTTATAAACACAACTAAAACTCTCCCATCTCATTTCTCTTGGCTGGCCAAGGCAAGAACAAAAGGGAAAAAGCATAGAACAAATCCTAGAGAAGAAAATCAAGAGAAAATTCATTGGATTTCAAGGAATTAAGCAAGTAAAGGTAAAATTTCTTAATTTTAGATTGTGATCTACCTTTCCTGTCATGACCCGGTACTCTCCTCGAGCCCGTGACAATCGTCGCGGTGTCTCGATCGACACTCATTACCCAAAATATCAACCGAAACCCCGTAAGGCTTTAATAGTAGTTTTCGCACCTCCCTTATGAGCAACAGTTGTTAAATATAATGTTTTGAGATATTATAAACTATTTTCAAATCAAAACAATAGAAGAATAATTTTTCTCTCACAGGGGCATTTTGGTCATTTTTCTTCAAAAATCTCGATTCTAGCTAATAATGTAGTATACAAGTGGAAAACACATATTTCAAAAAAATCAAAAATAAATTTAGATGTCTAAACATTCGTTTAAAGTGAAATTATGACTGTTAGAATAAAATAAAATTATTAAACAAAATATTCTATTTTCTTATAAAATAATATTTTTAGAACACTGCGAAAATAATTTTTACAGCATAAAAGTAAAATAAATTCCTACATACAGTAGTACAGATAACTAGAGTACAAAATTTAATTTACAGTGACATGTGGACCCCCAAATGACAAAAATGAACAAAGGCTGCAAACTTACAGTTTTTGAGAAAGTAAAGCCAACTGTAGCCTTCGACGATGTCAGCTATCTACAGCCTATATTGAGCCTGAAATGGGTGGAAAGGAGGGTGGTGAGATTTTATAATCCCAGTGAGTAAACAAACACCACTCAAAATATCTAAAGTTGAGTAAAAGGAGACGATTAAAATATTCTATCTCAATATGTATTTCATAACATAAATATTCATTTCATTTAAATAATCAACATGGCTTAGGAGTATCTTAAAAGCTTGGCTCCTGCCAAAATCATTCTCGAGAATACCTTGGCCGAGCCATTTAACCGAGTTTGCCAAGGCTGTTAAAAAATTTTGTATACACACAAATTGTCACGACCCGAAACTCCCCATCGGGCCCGTGACAACCGCCGCGAGGCCTCGACAGACATTCTTCACCCCGAATGCCGATTGAAACCTCGCAAGGCTTAGCATCAACTTCCGCATCTCCCCGGTGAGCAACAGTTATTAAATCTCGTATTTCAAGAAAAATCATAAGTCATTTTCAAATAAGAACAATAAAATATTATTTTCTGGCTCACAGGGGTATTTTCGTAATTTTTCGTCAAAAATCTCAAAACTTGCTAAAAATGTAGTAGGTAAGCAGAAAATATATATTTAATGATTTAAAAACAATTAAGTATCTAAAACGTTCATTTGAAAGCAAATTGTTGACAACTAGTACTATTCAAAAATAATAAATAAGATATTCTATTTTCTCATAAAATAAATTTTTATAGAAATATTCGTAAATAATTTTTCGCACATGAAAGTAAAATAAAAATTATATGAATAGAAATACAAATAACCAAAATATAAGTTTTGATCTGCACTGACACGTGGGCTCCAATTGACCAAGAGGATGTAAGACTGTGAACTCTTACTTTTTATAATGCAGTTCCGAGCTTAGTTCTCGTCCTACTCGACTATCTACAAACTGTCCTGAGCCTGAAAAATATATAGGAAGAAGGGGTGAGATTTTATAATCCCAGTGAGTAAACAGATACCATCTAAAGTATCTAAAGCCGAGTAAATGGAGACAATTAAATAAGTCATCATACTGTAATTTCATTACTTTTCAGTTCATTTCAACCAAATAAAATTAATCCATATAAATCGAGTAATCAACTTGGCTTATGAATTTCTTAAAACTTTGGCTCGTGCCAAAACTCATACTCAGTGATACCTTGCGCAGGGCATCCAACCGAGTCCGCCAAGGCTGTTAAAATTTCATATACACTTAAAATATATTTTTAGTTTGAGAAAAATACAGCCGTTCCTTGGCGTTGGCTGAGTTCCCCTTCACGTGGTGGTTTAGCGTGAAGTGAACCCTAAGCTTTACCCCAGGAGATACCCTACGCGCCTCTCCGTTCGAGGTAATAATATAATGGAGTTTACCGTGCCCCTCTAATAGGCTGGTCCACGGAACCCCCTCTGCAGTAAATAATTAATATATAATCCACCAATCAATAAAATTCATTCTAGCATGACATGGCAATTTATCGCAACCTAGCCTCTCAAGGCTGAATACACAGTATAAATAATTATAACACCAAAATCAGTTTAGCCATTCATGCTCATTTATTGTCATAAGCCATTCAATTTAAAACCATAAATTTGCAACACAAACTAGCAATCTCCAATTACTCTATTTCCAAAACCAATATTTGATTTTCTAGAAAATTTATAAAATCATTTTATAAAATCACAATTTCTCTTAAAACATAGTAATTTACCATTTAAACCCATTTTTCATAAAATCACACAGTTGTATAAAACTACTCTAGATAATTAAGACGATAATAAGTTTACTCACAGTATTAGGAGTAGAAATACTCCTATTATCCGCCCTCGGGTGCAGTCTCTTACCCGAAACAATTGAGTCACCACCTATCCATAATCCATGACACAAAATTCAATAAATTGTGTCAATTTCTCATAAATTATTTCAGGCTCTTACCCATGCGTATGCACTAGATAGGATTTGAAATGTCTAGACAATCGCTTAATTGCGATGTCCGACCTAACTCGCCTATACACGGTGTAAATTCCTAAAATCCCCAATTCGACTCCAATTCCATCCATTTCAATTTCAATTATCCAATTATATCCACAATACCTCAATGACTGTGAATTTGGTCCAATTTATCAGTCCGAACTATAAATTACGCTTCTACCCCTAGTGGGTAAAAATTTCAATTTATTGCATCGAAAATTCCCATTTAATTTCCAACCTCATAATTCATCATTTTTCCACCCAATTCTCTTAAAATAAAGTCAACCTCATCCTCACATACCATTGGCTAGATTCGGCCTAGGGAAATTCATGGAGAAGATAAATATTTTTCTTGTTGTTTTGTTTCTGATATGCTAAACTAACTAAAAACACTAACATAAATTAAAATCAAATAAATCCAACAACTTTCTCTCTCCTAACCCATTTTTTCAGAATTGAATTCATCATGAAAACATGTAATTTAATCATGGAAAATAAAGAGAAATGCTTGGGAATAAGAAAACTCAAGCTTAATAGAAAAAATCTCACCTTTTTCACTTAATTTCCTTGAAAATTCACACTTTTTCTTTGATTTTCTCTCTCTAGGGTTTTGTTTTCTCCTTTCTCTCTCTTGTTTCTTGCTTGGCCGAATGTTGAAGAAGAAGAATGGGTGGGCTGATTTTTTTATGCCTTTTTTATTGTTTAATGAAATAATATTATTTTATTCATATTTTAAATATTTTATTAATTCATTTGTTTTTTCTAGCCATCCATTTGTCCTAATTTTTCCACCATGCATTCCCTTTGACTTATCCAAGCCTTAAGTGAAATTTCCAGATTTTTCCAAAGTTTTGGTGGAGCAAATTCTTCAAAATTACACTTTTGCCCCCGAACTTTTCAAAAATTACATTTTTGCCCCAAAAATTGAAAATTTGCCATAATGCATAATTTGCACTCCTCATACTCATTTCACACTCCAAATAATTAAATTTGATCAAAATCCTTTCAAAAAATTAAATTTTCGATTTCGAATGGTAAAATTACCATTTTACCCTTTTACTCCAAATTATACCGAAATTAAAATTTTTCACTTCTAAACCTCAAATCTTACTCCAATAAGTCAAATGGGGCCAAAAATCTTTTCTAAAAATTTCCATTTTGTCCTTAGCTGGCAAATGACCATTTTGCCCCTAGATAGCGAAAAGTTCGGTTTGTCTTCAAATTGATCATCGAACTTCAAATTACCATAATAAACCATTATGTGAGTTTAAAATTCTTAATTTCATCATAAGTTCTCTATTTGATCTAGTTCGAGGTTTAAATCAACTTTGTTGTACCTCTAGGTACAACACCGACTTTTGTAAATTTTTTTTTTTTGGGACTCTCTTAGCATGCAAACATGCTATCCATCACATGTATGTCATGACAAATATTTTTATAGAGTCGGGCTTGTCATCTTCTCCCCCACTTGGATCAACCATATGATCCTTCTTCATGACTGATTTCGACATCCAACTAAATATTAATATTTAAAAAAAAAATTTTATCTTGTTTCCTTGGTACGTGAAATACCTTATTATGCCTCACTTGACTTCCGAATCGCCTTTTATCTCACAAATTCTCCTCTGATAAAATTATTATTATTTTATTGTTATTTTCTCACTTGCGAAATATTTTATCCTAAACTACTCATTTCGTCTTTTATCACTTTTAAACATTTTAATTGACCTCAATTTGCATTCGATCAACTTTATTTATCACTATATCAAAGTATGGGGTATTTCAATCTCCCCCACTTAAATAGAATTTGTCCTCGAATTCCCGTCGATGTTGCATTATCAATCTCCTTCTATTATCCTACTCCTTGTTTCTTCTATAGGGACATTCAATTTATTCACCTCATTCACCTTCAGTTCAATTAAATGCTTTATTTATGGCACTTATCATCCTTTGGAACTGGATCAGTAATACTTTTCATAACCATGATCTCTTATATCGAGACACTAAGCATGCCTTTATCACCATTATTAAATTTGAACCATAACTTCACCTCAATTATACTGATTTCGATCACATATCATACTTACTTATGTATACCTAATCATCATTTTATTAATTCGCTCCGTACCAAATTTCTCAACCTTGATTCATCCATCTTATACTGGTGCATACCCTTCCTTTATTAGAGTTCCATTAAGAACTTAAACAATTCAAGGTTTACCTTCAAAGTCACTCATAACTTTCATCGTTCATTGCATGTCCGTTAACACTTTAGCTCACTGACTTCTCTAGACACTATTTCAAAATCTCTCAATTACTGAGAACCATTCTTCACTTTAGTTAGTAAAATTATCAATTTCATATATACATATATACATGCATTTTCAAATGTCAACATCTCTCTTTATATATAGGAATCCATGTGTTCACATGCCTTGGACTACATTCCCCCTTTATTCATCCGTATCCCAATCCTAGTTTCATTATAATAATTCTTATAGTGCATGTCAACCTTCTTATTATACTTGTGTATAACTTCATATCATTCATATCATTTCCAACCATATGTTTGAATTTCCTTATACTATATATCATTCATCACAATGTCATCTCCATTGAATTATAATCTATTATGCGTTTATGCTTTATAATCCTATTGATGCCTCAAAGATTTATCTCAACTTGATCATTGCATCTCATGCAATACCACAATTCCTAAGAGTCATCCTTTTGTCCATAATCATCTTTCATGCCTCTATATTACCTTGTATCTTTCTTGCATTACGATATTGATTTGTCACTTAAGACTCGAACCCATTTGAATCATGTATGCCTCAAGCATTTTCGAATTCCAATTTCCATAATATATTAGGAAAGTTTCATTATCTGACTTCATTGTCAGGGTCAACTTCTATTATCCTTTGTTCCACTCCTTCATATGAACATAACATCATTCTTCCTTAACCAATCTATAAATTGTACTTGAAATTATAAAACTTAAAACTAGATTCTCCTCAAGTATTTTTCAATATTAATACTAATATCACTCTCAGTTTACAGCTTCCTTTTTATAATCACATAACTTAGTGCTTGCTTTAACGAGATCCAGAGCAAAGCTTCTCTTGAGTATTTCCTTGGGAATATCTATCTTAAACTTATGTATCACAGCATGTGATCCCTTAACTTGTGATTTAGCCGTTAGGCTTCTCAGCAAGTTTTAAAAATTTTACGTTTCATACTTGTTGTGTATGATTATAATCTCTTCTCAAAGATGTTTATGTATTCCTAAAACACTTAATCTTAAAGATATATAAATACGTACTCATCCATTCAATCCTTAACTCGTCTTCATAGGTTTCCAGGGTGCCATACAATTAGCCTCATGTTGTTACTAACCCTTGTCATTTTACTGTATCAAAACAGATATTACAAATTCTCGTAATGATATTCTATATAAACTGATTTTCTATACCAGTCTCGTAATTCTTCCTTCACACTTTCATTATTTGGTATCTCATCTCAATATAGTCATTTCAAGAATCTTTCAATTTTTTTTTTAATTATATGCCCATATACAACGCAATAAAGAAGTTTTTCAATTCATTTGGGTGAACATTCTCCAGAATATTTAAGACTCTCAGATAACAAAACACAATGACCAACAACCAAAATTCAATTTGTAAGCTCATTATCGTGTCACTCCCATCTTACTCATGCATCATAGGCGTGAGGTATTCGGAGCAGTGTAACGTTGAACAGTCAATGCTGAAGTACTGTAGCTATTAGAAATTTTTCCATCAAAGCTATTTGTCTGCATTCAAAGTCACCACATCAATCATTCTCAACCAGTGGATTCCCTTTTAGATATATATCATGAGTTCCATAAGTATAGATACCTTCTATTTTCTTGTCATACACACTAAGCCAAGTTAATACTTTCATCTCATGTCATCTTTTGACTTTTATCAACGTTCATAAAATTCCACCTCATAACATCCTTTCCATACAATGTAATAAATTCATGATACATATACCACTCCACACATAAGTTGCTTACTATCTACAACTTTCCTCAAATTTATTGTCATCCCTATCCAATTATCTTCTTTGTCTTATACTCCAATAATCTTATTGACTTTCGGTATAATTAACTACGAAAATAGCCCAGCTTCCTCCTCACTTTATTCTCGCAATCCTTACTGAATTAAAATTTTATATTCCCCATATTCCATAATTTAACTTCATTTGGTTATATTTGTGCCCAACTATTACCTCATAATGTCATAACATCACTGAATAATCCCCTTCATGCTTAAATTACAATCATTAATGTAATCACATTATCCATTCCGAATGTCATTTATAACCTTATTGCTTCCTTCTATAACCTTCCTCAATAATTATATTACCAATTTATCTCTATCATACTAAAGATTCCCATATACTTTCAGTTACTTAAACAACCATTTTATAATACATTCTAGTCCTATATTTTAAAAGCCAAACTATTTTTACTTCTTTATATAGATAATTATTATCTCTTTTACACAACATCTACTTAGAGTTAAGGTAGTGTAAAATCATATGAAAATATTACATGTCCTTGGGATCATCATCTTAATCTGATCTTATCGGAAGATTCTACTTCGAGTCCTCCTAAAGATTCTCTTCCAGGTTTTCCTCCTCATAAGATTTCTTTCTTTGTTTTTCAATCCAAGCTTGTTGTCTTCTCCTAATTTACTTGGCACTCACCGGTGCAGCATTCCTTCCACATCCAGGAGGAAAATGGCGTACAACGTTTACCCCCTTCTTAAGACGAATATCTCCCCTTGCAATTGCCTTCCTCGTATGTTCTCTATGGTACTCCTCGGATTGTTTCAAAAGGAAATCTATTTCAGTTTTAGATTATTGGAGCTACTCTCACTTTCAAAATTCTGGCTACTCTCAAAGCTTTCCTTATTATGAACCCATTCTGCTAAGTTCTTAGGAATTCTATTATCAGGAATTCGGGATGGACCACCTTCCGAATCACCTGTATCAAGGTGCCATTTGCTTCTAGCCGTAGAATCTAAAGATCTCTCGCTATCACTATGAGAGGTATCGAGACTACCACCACTTCTAGACATGGTGTGTATGTCACCAGTGCACCTCAAAACCTATATGTAATCAAATAGTAATTGCTTAATTATTTATGCATCTCAAGAGTAGGTAGATTTCTATCTGAAGATGCATAAATACTATTCAATCTAACCTAACTTAACTTATCTTAACTTATCTTAACTTAACTAGACTTGGGGCCACGCAGTGTCAGTGTAGATTCTTTAAAATAACTTTAAAACCAAAGACTTTAAAATCCAAAGCTTTAAAATCAAAATATCTGATCTCTAAACCATGCTCTGATACCAATAAAATTGTCACGACCCGGAACTCCCCATCGGGCCCGTGACAACCGCCGCGAGGCCTCGACAGACATTCTTCACCCCGAATGCCGATTAAAACCTCGCAAGGCTTAGCATCAACTTTCGCATCTCCCCGGTGAGCAACAGTTATTAAATCTCGTATTTCAAGAAAAATCATAAGTCATTTTCAAATAAGAACAATAAAATATTATTTTCTGGCTCACAGGGGTATTTTCGTAATTTTTCGTCAAAAATCTCAAAACTTGCTAAAAATGTAGTAGGTAAGCAGAAAATATATATTTAATGATTTAAAAACAATTAAGTATCTAAAACGTTCATTTGAAAGCAAATTGTTGACAACTAGTACTATTCAAAAATAATAAATAAGATATTCTATTTTCTCATAAAATAAATTTTTATAGAAATATTCGTAAATAATTTTTCGCACATGAAAGTAAAATAAAAATTATATGAATAGAAATACAAATAACCAAAATATAAGTTTTGATCTGCACTGACACGTGGGCTCCAATTGACCAAGAGGATGTAAGACTGTGAACTCTTACTTTTTATAATGCAGTTCCGAGCTTAGTTCTCGTCCTACTCGACTATCTACAAACTGTCCTGAGCCTGAAAAATATATAGGAAGAAGGGGTGAGATTTTATAATCCCAGTGAGTAAACAGATACCATCTAAAGTATCTAAAGCCGAGTAAATGGAGACAATTAAATAAGTCATCATACTGTAATTTCATTACCTTTCAGTTCATTTCAACCAAATAAAATTAATCCATATAAATCGAGTAATCAACTTGGCTTATGAATTTCTTAAAACTTTGGCTCGTGCCAAAACTCATACTCAGTGATACCTTGCGCAGGGCATCCAACCGAGTCCGCCAAGGCTGTTAAAATTTCATATACACTTAAAATATATTTTTAGTTTGAGAAAAATACAGCCGTTCCTTGGCGTTGGCTGAGTTCCCCTTCACGTGGTGGTTTAGCGTGAAGTGAACCCTAAGCTTTACCCCAGGAGATACCCTACGCGCCTCTCCGTTCGAGGTAATAATATAATGGAGTTTACCGTGCCCCTCTAATAGGCTGGTCCACGGAACCCCCTCTGCAGTAAATAATTAATATATAATCCACCAATCAATAAAATTCATTCTAGCATGACATGACAATTTATCGCAACCTAGCCTCTCAAGGCTGAATACACAGTATAAATAATTATAACACCAAAATCAGTTTAGCCATTCATGCTCATTTATTGTCATAAGCCATTCAATTTAAAACCATAAATTTGCAACACAAACTAGCAATCTCCAATTACTCTATTTCCAAAACCAATATTTGATTTTCTAGAAAATTTATAAAATCATTTTATAAAATCACAATTTCTCTTAAAACATAGTAATTTACCATTTAAACCCATTTTTCATAAAATCACACAGTTGTATAAAACTACTCTAGATAATTAAGACGATAATAAGTTTACTCACAGTATTAGGAGTAGAAATACTCCTATTATCCGCCCTCGGGTGCAGTCTCTTACCCGAAACAATTGAGTCACCACCTATCCATAATCCATGACACAAAATTCAATAAATTGTGTCAATTTATCATAAATTATTTCAGGCTCTTACCCATGCGTATGCACTAGATAGGATTTGAAATGTCTAGACAATCGCTTAATTGCGGTGTCCGACCTAACTCGCCTATACACGGTGTAAATTCCTAAAATCCCCAATTCGACTCCAATTCCATCCATTTCAATTTCAATTATTCAATTATATCCACAATACGTCAATGACTGTGAATTTGGTCCAATTTATCAGTCCGAACTATAAATTACGCTTCTACCCCTAGTGGGTAAAAATTTCAATTTATTGCATCGAAAATTCCCATTTAATTTCCAACCTCATAATTCATCATTTTTCCACCCAATTCTCTTAAAATAAAGTCAACCTCATCCTCACATACCATTGGCTAGATTCGGCCTAGGGAAATTCATGGAGAAGATAAATATTTTTCTTGTTGTTTTGTTTCTAAATATGCTAAACTAACTAAAAACACTAACATAAATTAAAATCAAATAAATCCAACAACTTTCTCTCTCCTAACCCATTTTTTCAGAATTGAATTCATCATGAAAACATGTAATTTAATCATGGAAAATAAAGAGAAATGCTTGGGAATAAGAAAACTCAAGCTTAATAGAAAAAATCTCACCTTTTTCACTTAATTTCCTTGAAAATTCACACTTTTTCTTTGATTTTCTCTCTCGAGGGTTTTGTTTTCTCCTTTCTCTCTCTTGTTTCTTGCTTGGCCGAATGTTGAAGAAGAAGAATGGGTGGGCTGATTTTTTTATGCCTTTTTTATTGTTTAATGAAATAATATTATTTTATTCATATTTTAAATATTTTATTAATTCATTTGTTTTTTCTAGCCATCCATTTGTCCTAATTTTTCCACCATGCATTCCCTTTGACTTATCCAAGCCTTAAGTGAAATTTCCAGATTTTTCCAAAGTTTTGGTGGAGCAAATTCTTCAAAATTACACTTTTGCCCCCGAACTTTTCAAAAATTACATTTTTGCCCCAAAAATTGAAAATTTGCCATAATGCATAATTTGCACTCCTCATACTCATTTCACACTCCAAATAATTAAATTTGATCAAAATCCTTTCAAAAAATTAAATTTTCGATTTCGAATGGTAAAATTACCATTTTACCCTTTTACTCCAAATTATACCGAAATTAAAATTTTTCACTTCTAAACCTCAAATCTTACTCCAATAAGTCAAATGGGGCCAAAAATCTTTTCTAAAAATTTCCATTTTGTCCTTAGCTGGCAAATGACCATTTTGCCCCTAGATAGCGAAAAGTTCGGTTTGTCTTCAAATTGATCATCGAACTTCAAATTACCATAATAAACCATTCTGTGAGTTTAAAATTCTTAATTTCATCATAAGTTCTCTATTTGATCTAGTTCGAGGTTTAAATCAACTTTGTTGTACCTCTAGGTACAATACCGACTTTTGTAAATTTTTTTTTTTTGGGACTCTCTTAGCATGCAAACATGCTATCCATCACATGTATGTCATGACAAATATTTTTATAGAGTCGGGCTTGTCATCTTCTCCCCCACTTGGATCAACCATATGATCCTTCTTCATGACTGATTTCGACATCCAACTAAATATTAATATTTAAAAAAAAATTTTTATCTTGTCTCCTTGGTACGTGAAATACCTTATTATGCCTCACTTGACTTCCGAATCGCCTTTTATCTCACAAATTCTCCTCTGATAAAATTATTATTATTTTATTGTTATTTTCTCACTTGCGAAATATTTTATCCTAAACTACTCATTTCGTCTTTTATCACTTTTAAACATTTTAATTGACCTCAATTTGCATTCGATCAACTTTATTTATCACTATATCAAAGTATGGGGTATTTCACAAATCATATTTTTATTTTGAAAACACAGTCGTTCCTTGGCGTTAGCAGAGCTCATCATCACGAGGTGGTTCGGCTTGACGTGAACTCTAACCATACCTCAGGAGATACCCTACGCGCCTCTCCAACCGAGGTATATATATAACCAGATTCTGTGCCCCTCTAATAGGCTGGTCCATAGAATCCGCCCACTTTAGATCATTTTTTATAAAATTCACAAAATCGAATAAAAAGACCACTTTAGATAATTAAAATTATGATAAGGTTACTCAATATGTCTAGAGTACGAATTTTCGAAGTACTTTGACTACTGGTCCTCGGATCCAATTTCCTTGCCTTTATTGGAAGACTCACCACCTTGACATAATACAAAATCGAGAAACTTACTACATTGGTACTAAATCAAAATTAAACTAATTTAGACTACTAATGCATGATATGGAATGCAAAATGCACGGGTAACCATCTAAACCCGATATTGACCTAATTCATTTTATCACCCGATTAATTGGCCAACGCGTCCAATTTAGCTCCAAATTGCTCCATTTCTTTTCCAATACCTTAATTCACCAAACACAAGTCAAATAACCTAAAATTTGACAAAACCATCTTTACATTTCTTCTTAGAATTTTTGATCAATAATGGTGCATTAACACCGTGATTTTTCCTACTACTTTTTCACGCCATAATTCATCATTTTCTAACCAATTCTCTTAAAATAAAAATCAAATTCATCCTCACTCAATACAAGGTAGATTCGGCCATTGATGGATGATGGGGAAAATGAATTCTTTTCTTCTTGTTTTGCTTCTAAACATGGTAAACTAACTAAAAACATTAACATAACTTGAAATCAAATCAATCCAACATCATTCTCTCTCCATACCCATTCGGCCAGCCATGAATTCACCATGAAAACATGTAATTTAACCATGGAAAATAAGGAGAAATGCTTGGGAAAGGTAGATCACAAGCCAAAATCAAGAAATTTTACCTTTGATTGCTTGATTACTTGAAATCCACTAATTTTCTCTTGAACTTTCCACCTAGGTTTTTGTTCTTCTTCTTTTCTTCTCTTTTCCTTGCTTGGCTGAATATTTGGAGAGAAATGAGAGGTTTATAGGCTGATTTTAAAGGAAATAATAAAATATTCTAAGCTTGACACTTGTCACCATGTTATTGGTTCATTTTTAAATTCTTAACTATTAAGCTTTCTCTCTCTACCACATAAAATCCTTCAATTATCCATACTAATAATGGGTAAAATTTTGGTGCTGGACAAGTGTTGGGTGGTGTAAAATTACCATTTTACCCTTGAGGTGGCAAAATGACTTTTTACCCTTATCCTCAGAAAAACATCGAAATTAAAATTCTTCACTTCTCAAACTCAAATTATACTCCAAATAATCGATCTTAGTCAAAAATTTCATCTAACTCTCACATTTTAACCTCAGGTGGCGAAATGACCATTTTGCCCTCGGATCATGAAAATTCCATTTTGACTCCAAATCAGTCCTCGAACTCCGAATCATCATTTTAAATCATTCCTAGATTGTAAAATTTTCAATTTCACCCTAAAATCTCTATTTGCTCTAGTTCGAGGCTTAAATCAATTTAGTTACACTATTAAGTACACTACCGTCCTTCTTCGATTTTTTTTTCGGGGCTTTCCTAGTATGCAAGCATATTGTCAATCACATGAATGACATGGCAAGTATTTTATAGAGTCAGGCTTGACAGCACTACCTCCCTTAAAATAAAATTTTGACATCAAAATTTCACTTACTAGATTCAAAGAAAAGATGTGGATATTGGTTTCTCATCTGGCCTTCGACTTCCCACATCATTTCCTCCATTCGAGCATTCTTCCACAACACTTTAACCATTGGAATGCTCTTGTTCCTCAACACTCGATCCTTTCGATCTAAAATGCGTATAGGTTGCACCTCGAACTTCAAATCTTCGTGCAACTCAATGGGAGGTGTCTCTAGAATATGAGAGGGATCGAGAACATACTTTTTCAACATTGAGATGTGGAAGACATTATGAATCCGATTCAATTCCGAGGGTAATTGAAGTCCATAAGCCATTGGCCCAATCCTTTCAATGATACGAAATGGTCCAATATATCTCGGATTGAGCTTTCCCCGCTTTGCGAATCGAATCACGCCTTTCATTATTCAATAAAATACCATAAATTATCACAATAGTGTAATCAAATAAGATTTGATACTTGAAATTTTCAAATTATTACCTTTCCAAGAAGAAACCTTAAGAAAAACTTTATTATCGATTTCAAATTCCAAATCTTTCCTCCGTCTATCAGAATAACTCTTCTACCTATCTTGAGCTATTTTTAATTGCTCTCGGATAACCTTGACCTTGTCATTTGCCAGATCAATCAATTCCACATTAACCAATTTCCTCTCACCCACTTTATTCCAACAGAGTGGAGTTCGACACTTCCTTCCATACAGAGCCTCGTATGGTGCCATTCTAATACTAGAATGAAAATTGTTATTATGTGCGAACTCCACTAATGGCAAGTGTCTGTCCCAACTCCCAATAAAGTCAATGACATAAGCTCGTAGCATATCTTCTAGAGTCTGAATAGTCCTTTCAGATTGACAATCAGTCTGCGGATGAAAAGTAGTGCTAAATCTCAAATTAGTTCTGAGAGCCTCCTGAAATTTCGACCAAAATCGAGAAGTAAATCGAGGGTCTTGATCTGACACAATAAAAACTGGAACTCCATGTAATCTCACAATCTCATCTATATAAAGTTTAGTCAGTCTCTTAATAGAATACGTGCTATGGATGGCCAAGAAATGGGCGGACTTAGTCAATCTATCCACAATCACCCAAATAGCATCCTTCCCACTCTGTGTCCGTGGCAAACCCAATACAAAGTCCATAGCCACGTGTTCCCACTTCCATTCAGGAATCGGTAAAGGCTGAAGAGTACCTGATGGTTTCTGATGTTCCACCTTAATCTGTTGGCATGTGAGACATTTCGCTATAAACTCTGCTATGTCTCGTTTTATACCCGACCACTAATAACTTTCCTTGATAGTCCGATACATCTTGGTGCTTCTGGGATGTAAAGCATAGGTAGAAGAATGAGCTTCTTCTAAAATCGCTCGTCTCAACTGATCATCTTTAGGAACATAAATCCGATCTCCAAACATCAAATTACCATAATCACTGAGTCTAAACTCACTAGTTTCTCCATCTTGTAGCTTTTGAACTTCCTGTTTCAACCAATCATCGGATTTCTGCATTTTTCTAATCTGATTCAACAATGAAGGTCTCACAACGAAACTAGCAAGTAAGGTTCCATCCTCACCATTATTCAACTGGATCCCTAGAGATTTCATCTCAAGTAATATCGAAAAATAACAACTCTGAAGTGCTGCTAATGAAGATGAGGATTTACGACCTAAAGCATCCGCTACAACATTTGCCTTCCTTAGATGATAATCAATCATTAAGTCGTAATCCTTAATCAACTCCAACCATCGTCTCTATCTCAAGTTAAACTATTTCTGGGTGAGCAAGTATTTTAAACTCTTATGGCCTGTAAAAATCTGACAACGCTCACCATATAAGTAATGCCTCCAAATCTTCAGTGCAAAGACTATTGCTGCTAACTCCAAATCATGGGTAGGGTAATTTGTCTCATGCTTCTTCAACTGTCGAGAAGCATAAGCTATTACTTTTTTATCCTGCATCAATATGCACCCTAATCCCAATTTAGAGGCATCACCGTATACCACAAATTCTTTCCCATCAACCGGAAGTGTCAAAATGGGAGCGGAGGTTAACTGGCTCTTTAGCTCCTGAAATCGACTCTCACAAACATCATCCCACTCAAACTTAACTCCTTTACAAGTCAGATAAGTCAAAGGAGCAGTTATCAATGAAAATCCTTGAACAAACCTCCGATAATAATCGGCTAAGCCAAGAAAACTACGAATCTCTATTACCATTTTCGGTTGCTCCCATTGCAAGATTGCTTCAATCTTCTTGGGATCGACATAAATTCCAGCCCCAAATACCACATGTCCCAAGAAAACTACTTCTTTTAACCAGAACTCACATTTAGAGAACTTGGCATAGAGTTGTTTCTCATGCAAAGTTTGTAACACAACACGTAAATGGGTAGCATGTTCATCATCATTCTTCGAATAAACCAGGATGTCATCTATGAATACTATCACGAACTTATCCAAATATGGATGGAAGACCCTGTTCATAAGATCCATAAAAGCTGCCGGGGCATTAGTCAAACCAAACGGCATCACTAGAAACTAATAATGCCCATAACGCGTCCTGAAAGCGGTCTTGGGTACATCTTGCTCCTTAATCTTCAACTGGTAATACCCAGACCTCAAATCAATCTTAGAGAACACCATAGCACCTCGTAATTGATCAAAAAGATCATCAATCCAGGGTAAAGGATATTTATTCTTGATGGTCACTCGGTTCAGCTGACGATAATCAATACATAACCGAAGAGTGCCATCCTTCTTCTTTACAAATAGGACTGGTGCTCCCCAAGGAGAACTGCTAGGGCGAATGAAACCCTTATCCACCAAATCTTGCAACTGGACTTTCAGTTCCTTCAACTCTGCCGGAGCCATTCTATATGGAGAGATAGAAATAAGTGCGGTACCCAAAAGTAAATCAATAGGGAACTCAAGCTCTCGATCAGGAGGTAGTCCTTGTAACTCATTAGGAAATACATTAGGAAACTCACTTACTATTGGGACAACCTCTAATTTAGGTTCCCCTTTTGAAGTATCGATCACGTGTGCTAAATATGCCGGATAACCTTTCTGCACCAGTTTCAAAGTTTTGATGGCCGAGATTACACAGGACGGTAATACTCGACGTTTCCCTACAAAAACAATCTCTGCTCCCTTTGAATTTCGAAGAACAACTTCTTTCCTAAAACAATCCACATTCGCCCGATGTGCAGTTAACCAGTCCATACCTAATATCAAATCAAAATCTTGGATCTCTAAAGGAATCAACTCACCCTTAAATTCTTCCTCACCAACCATTACCCCACAATCTCTATAATAACTGTTTCTAACAAGCTTCTCTCCTAAAGGAGTTTGAACTATAATTTCTTCCTCTAATGGTGATAGGTTTCTATCAGTAATTGATGCAAATGCCATACTCACATATGACCTGTCTGAGCTAGAATCTATTAAAACATAAGCATCTTTATCAAATAAAGACATAATACCTGTCACTGCTCCAGGTCGGACCCGTGCCTCATATTCCGTCATAGCGAAGACTCTTGTCGAAGTACGAGTCTGTGGTCTTGAAGGTGGATATGCCGGGGTGTTACTCTCTACACTAGACCGTATAGCTACTCCCTTCCTCGATGGTAACCTAGAAGGATCTCTCTTCTACATATCCGTACGAGCTGATGGAGATGGAGTAATTATAATAGCCCGTCTTAGCTGTGGGCACTCACTTCTAATGGGACCCAGCTGATCACAATAATAACATTTTACTGGTCCCCTACACTGCCTAACATGATTCCTCCCACACTTCTTGCATCTATCAGAACCTCCGAAACTCTTCCCAGAATAAGTCATCATAGATCTGTTGAATCTTGGAGGCCTCTGCTATGTTTGTGAAAATGGAGGTCGAGGAGATGTCACTGAGACAGAGGTAGTTCTTCTTGAAGCAGATGAGTCTTTGTCCTTTTTTGGTGGCTGACTGAAAGATACACTAGGATTTCTCCTCTTTGCAAACTCGGTCCGAATCCTCCTATTTTCATTTGCAAGCTTCTCGACCCTTAAAGCCATCTGTACCACCTCCTTATGTGGCTCCCTACCAGTCACTGTCATCTGCTCTCTAATTTCATTACGGATCCCTTTCTCGAAATAACTGGCTTAATCCTGCTCAGATTTCACCAGATCTGGCATAAATAACATTAGCTCGTTAAAACAAGCCTCGTACTCCTCTACCGTTAAGTTTCCCTGTTTCAAACTCAAAAATTCTCTTTTCTTTTCTTTCTGATGGAAATAAGTAAAATACTAACTATCAAATTCTCTTAGAAAGTCTGATCAGGTCAGAGAAGTAGTGGAACAGGATTTTACTGAATTCCACCATGTATGGGCCCTCTTATCTAATAATCTCATGGCCACCATCAACTTCATGTCATCATCCAACCTCATATCTGAGAGTGTCTCCGAAACCTGATTAATCCAATCTTTGGCTACTGTCGCGTCCAACTCACCCGTAAAAGAAACACAACCAAGTTGCCTAGCCTCTTTCAGCTTCTTAGAAATAGATACATCCTGTACTGACAGAATTGAAGGAGTAGCTGGAGGCACTATAAGAAGAGCATGACCAGCCTGAGCCTAGCTAGCAATAGCAGTAAAGAAGGTTGCTAATGCCTGGACTGCTTTAAGAGATATAGCAGGAGTACCAGTAGGTGGCAAAGGATGTGAAAAATGTGGAGAACGTGGAGGAGTCTCGGCCTGCTTAGCAGCAGGTGTTGCCCGAATGGTGGATGCAGTCGATTCCTCTTTTACAAGATCTAACTGACGACATTGAGAATGACCTCTTCTTCTCCCAACCGATCTAGTGAGAGGTGGGCGTCCGCGTCGATGAGGCATGTTAATCTATAAGAGGAAATAAGCAAGTTTAGGCAACCTCAGGCTCTATATGCAGATGCATGCATTCTATTCAACCTAACCTAACTTAACCCGGGGCCACTTTGACACTGTGAAATTTTAAAACAACTTTAAAACTAAAAACTCTGATCTTTAAAACCAAAAGCTCTGATACCAATCGAATTGTCATGACCCGGTACTCCCTTTGAGCTCGTGACAACCGCCGCGGTGTTCCCGATCGACACACATTACCCGAAATGTCAACCGAAACCCCGTAAAGCTTTAATATTAGTTTTTGCACCTCCCCTATGAGAAACAATTGTCAAATATAATGTTTTGAGATATTACAAACTATTTCCAAATCAAAACAATAGAAGAATAATTTTTCGCTCACAGGAGCATTTTGGTCATTTTTCTTCGAAAATCTTGACTCTAGCTAATAATGTCGTATACAAGTGCAAAACATATATTTCAAAAAAATCAAAAATAAATTTAGATGTCTAAACATTCGTTTAAAGTGAAATTATGACTGTTAGAATAAAATAAAAATATTAAACAAAATATTCTATTTTCTTATAAAATAATATTTTTAGAACACTGCGAAAAGAATTTTTACAGCATAAAAGAAAAATAAATTCCTACATACAGTAGTACAGATAACTAGAGTATGAAATTTAATTTACAGTGACATGTGGACCCCCAAATGACAAAAATGAACGAAGGCTGCAAACCTACAGTTTTTGAGGAAGAAAAGCCAACTGTAGCCTTCGACGATGTCAGCTATCTACAACCTATACTAAGCCTGAAATGGGTGAAAAGGAGGGTGGTGAGATTTTATAATCCCAGTGAGTAAACAAACACCACTCAAAATATCTAAAGTTGAGTAAAAGGAGACGATTAAAATATTCTATCTCAATATGTATTTCATAACATAAATATTCATTTCATTTAAATAATCAACATGGCTTAGGAGTATCTTAAAAGCTTGGCTCCTGCCAAAATCATTCTCGAGAATACCTTGGTCGAGCCATTTAACCGAGTCTGCCAAGGCTGTTAAAAAATTTTGTACACACACAAATCATATTTTTATTTTGAAAACACAGTCGTTCTTTGGCGTTAGCAGAGCTCATCATCACGAGGTGATTCGGCTTGACGTGAACTCTAACCATACCTCAAGAGATACCTTACGCGCCTCTCCAATCAAGGTATATATATAACCAGAATCTGTACCCCTCTAATAGGCTGGTCCATAGAATCCGCCCACTACAACAAACTAAACCCACCATACAATAAAATTTTGACAACATGACATGACCAATATTATACTACCTAGCCTGTAGATGTAAAATAGAACAATTCATACAGTTCACAAACCACAATCCCAACCAGTCATGCCAACACATAATCATAAGCCATCAATTAAAACCATAAATTACAACACATCAAGTGGTCTCCAGTTACTCCATTTTCAAAACCATCATTCAATTTCAAAACAATTTTATGAAATTATTTCATTAAATCACATTTTATTTATAAAATTAAAAAATTAATCATTTAAATCATTTTCTATAAAATTCACAAAATCGAATAAAAAGACCATTTTAGATAATTAAATTGATGATAACGTTACTCACTATGTCTAGAGTGCGGATTTTCGAAGTACTCTGACTATTGGTCCTCGGATGCAATTTCCTTACCTTTATTGGAAGACTCACCACCTTGACATAATACAAAATCGAGAAACTTACTACATTGGTACTAAATCAAAATTAAACTAATTTAGACTACTAATGCATGATATGGAATGCAAAATGCACAGGTAACCATCTAAACCCAATATTGACCTAATTCGTCTTATCACCCGATTAATTGGCCAACGTGTCCAATTTATCTCCAAATTGCTCCATTTTTTTTCCAGTACCTTAATTCACCAAACACAAGTCAAATAACCTAAAATTTGACAAAACCATCTTTACTTTTCTTCTTAGAATTTTTGATCAATAATGGTGCATTAACACCGTGATTTTTCCTACTACTTTTCCACACCATAATTCATCATTTTCTAACCAATTCTTTTAAAATAAAAATCAAATTCATCCTCACTCAATACAAGGTAGATTCGGCCATTGATGGATGGTGGGGAAAATGAATTCTTTTCTTGTTGTTTTGCTTCTAGACATGGTAAACTAACTAAAAACACTAACATAACTTGAAATCAAATCAATCCAACATCATTCTCTCTCCATACCCATTCAGCCAACCATGAATTCACCATGAAAACATGTAATTTAACCATGGAAAATAAGGAGAAATGCTTGGGAAAGGTAGATCACAAGCCAAAATCAAGAAATTTTACCTTTGATTGCTTGATTACTTGAAATCCACTAATTTTCTCTTGAATTTTCCACCTAGGTTTTTTTTCTTCTTCTTTTCTTTTCTTTTCCTTGCTTGGCCGAATATTTGGAGAGAAATGAGAGGTTTATAGGCTGATTTTAAAGAAAACAATAAAATATTCTAAGTTTGACACTTGTCACCATGTTATTGGTCCATTTTAAATTCTTAACTATTAAGCTTTCTCTCTCTACCACATAAAATCCTTCAATTATCCATACTAATAATGGATAAAATTCTGGTGCTGGACAAGTGTTGGGTGGTGTAAAATTACCATTTTACCCTTGAGGTGGAAAAATGACTTTTTGCCCTTATCCTCAGAAAAACATCGAAATTAAAATTCTTCACTTCTCAAACTCAAATTATACTCCAAATAATCGATCTTAGTCAAAAATTTCATCTAACTCTCACATCTTAACCTCGGGTGGCGAAATGACCATTTTGCCTCCGGATCATAAAAATTCCATTTTGACTCCAAATCAGTCCTTGAACTCCGAATCACCATTTTAAATCATTCTTGGACTGTAAAATTTTCAATTTCACTCTAAAATCTCTATTTGCTCTAGTTCGAGGCTTAAATCAATTTAGTTACACTATTAAGTACACTACCGTCCTTTTTCAATTTTTTTTCGGGGCTTTCCTAATATGCAAGCATATTGTCAATCACATGAATGACATGGCAATATTTTATAGAGTCAGGCTTGAAATTTCCTATGCATTCTTTTTCAATTACCATGGTTAAAATTCAAGATCTCATGAAGGATTCATGGTTGACCGAATTTAGGGAGAGAAAATTTGATGATTTATTTGGTTAGATTTCAAGGTATCTTAGTGTTTTTAGTTGTTTGGTGATGTTTAACATGAAAAACAAGCAATAAATTTCATACCCTTCACCCACACTCCTTGGCTGAAATTTCCAAGAGAGAAATTGGATAATGGACTTTGATGAATTTCATGCTATTTAGGTGTTTTTAGTTGTTTTATGATGTAAGGTGTAAAAATCAAGCATGAAAAATTACATGTTCTACACTAAACCTACAATGGCCGAATTTTACAAGGAAGATATTGATGATGGATTTTTGTGATATTACATATTATTTAACTTGTAATTGATAACTTGGAGTGTTGGAAGTGGAATCAAGTTATTTGGAGTTAAATTGGATGTATTAGCCAATTAATTGGTGTATAGATCGAATTAGGCCAATACTATTTTATTTCGATACATAATTGAAGCTACGTAGAACACCATATTTAGATAATAATCCGAACATTTCGCATCCCATTTCATGCATTCATATAGAGCCTAAATTAGTTTTATAATGGTTTAGTACAAATATAGTAAATTGCTTGTTGTGCATTATGTTTAGGTGGTGAAACTTCTGATAAGGGTAAGGAGATTGTACCCGAAGACAGGGACTAGGAGTACTTCGACTCCCGATATTGTAAGTAACCTTATTATCGTCTTAATTATCTAAAGTAGTTTTTATTCGTTTTTTTGATTTTATAGAAAAATGAGTTTAAATGGTAAATCCTTATGTTTTATAAGTAAAACATGATTAAATGAAATGACTTTTATAAATCATTTTGAAATTGAATGATGATTTTAGAAATTGAGTAATTGGAGACTGTTTGTTTGTGTTGTAAATTTATGGTTTGAAATGAATGACTTATGGTGATATTGGCATGAATGGCTGAATTGGAAATTGTGTGAAAGTTGTATGAACTATTTGTTTTGCCTTAACAGGTTGGGTAATAATATAACTACCATGTCATGCTGTCGAAACTTTTATTGATTTGGTGGGATATTGATTAGTCACTGCAATGGCGGGTTTCCATGGACTAGCCTATTAGAGAGAGGCACGGTAAACTCTGTTATATTTTACCTCGGTACGAGAGGCGCGAAGGGTATCTCTTAAGGTAAAGCTTTAGAGTTCACTACACGCTAAACCACCACGTGAGGGTGAACTCAGCCAACGCCAAGGAATGACTATGCTTTTAAAAGTAAAAATATGTTTTATGCATATATGAACTTTTCTTTAACAACCTTAGCGGACTCGAGAATGAGTTTTGGTACGAGCTAAATTTTTAAGAAATTCATAAGCCATGTTGATTATTTGAGTGAAATGAAATTATTTTATTTAGTTGAAATGAGTTTGAAACGTTATGAATCATAGTACGATGAAACTATTTTAAGTTGTTTCCATTTACTCGACTTTATATATTTTAGATGATGTTTGTTTACTCACTGAGTTTATATAAACTCACCACCCTCGTTTCCACTCATTCTAGGATCAGGACAGTCCGTAAATAGCTAATTACGTCGAGGGCTATTATTGGACTCGCATTCTCAAAAATTGTAGGTCCACAGCCTTTATTACCTTTGGTCATTCAGGGGCCCACACGTCATTGTAAATTAAATTACATACTCTGATTATCTGTGTTACTATATGTATGGATTTATTTTGCTTTTACGCTACAAAAATTATTTATGCAGAGTTCTATAAATATTGTTTTATAAAAAAATGGAATATTTCATTTAATATTTTTATGTTATTCTATTAGCTACAATTTCAACCTAAATGAATGTTTTAGACATAAAAACTTGTTTTTAGTTATGAAATGTGTATTTTCCCCTATATATTATATTTTCAGCAGGTTTCAAAATTTTTGAGAAAAATGATCAAAATGCCCTTGTGTGATAAAAAATATTTTTTATTATTGTTTTGATTTGAAAATAGCTTATAATCTTTTAAAATATGACATTTAGTAATTATTGCTCACAGGGGAGATGCGAAAACTGATATTAAGCCTTGCGAGGTTTCAGTTGGCATTTAAGGTAATGAATGTCTCTCGAGATATCGCGGAGATTGTCACGGGCTCGAGGAGAGTACCGGGTCGTGACACAAGGAGTCTTTGTGACTCACACATGTAAGATGTATTTGTTTTGTAGATCATTGAGTAGATAGAGCAAGTGTCACAGAGACGTGATACGTTCCTTCTTGGATAGGTGTTCTACCAGCTGCTTACAACCTAGAGGGTTGTGTCATGTTCCTCTGACGAGTTGTGCTCTATGCTTATATTTATGTGATGTTAGTGTTGCTCGCTAATTTATCAAGACAATTTGTTTTAAAACTTTTATTATATTTGTAAAACATCGTGCAAGTGCACATGGTTAATAAGTTATATAGTAGTGAATGAGTTATCGTTTCCACAGGGAATTATATCTATATTCTTGCTAATTACTAAAATTTGGCAATCTACTCTTATCTAAGGAAATCTAGTATGGAAATTAGTTGAAAATGAAAATTAAAGTAGTAAGGCTAAACTAGTAAACTAAGCTAAAAAAAAAATTGCAAGTAAATTGAGTTGGAAAACAGTGGGGAAGTTCCTAGGATTATGGTTTCAATTAATGCTTCATTTGGACTTAAGATTGACTAATTACCTATTTTTATGGAAAACTAATACCAGCTTAGGATCCTTAAGCATAGACGATTCTCCATCGAGCTATCGTACAATGGCCTAACTTAATTTAGTTCTCTATATGTCTATAGCTAATTAATTAAGCTAAGTTCCTTAAGTATGGGTCCTATAAATTGACTATATATGGTTAATAGATGTATGTCTACCCTATTAACAAATCATGCAATTAATTCCTAGTTGCAATGATTATATACTACCCAAACCATGGTCTTTTAGACTAATTTTGTCAAGTATTATCTAAACACCTAAGCACATCTTTTTGATGATCAGTCAATAAAATGGAAAATAAATGCAGATTTGAATAAACACTAAATATTCCATAAAAACAATTAATAGTCAATCAAGTATCCAAGCTATACATTAATATCCACCATAATCCTAGAAAAGAAAGTTTAGCTTAACATTTCAACAGCCCATAATAAAATTTCAGCAAAACTAAGCATTTATACAAGGAGATTTAAAGAGAGAAAAATAAAGCTAGTGAAAGAAAACTCTTTTGGTGCAGCTTTATCAAGCTTTTCTTCAAGATTTTTCCTTTTCTTTTCTCCTTGTGGAAAGCTCCTTTTT
Source organism: Theobroma cacao (assembly GCF_053813885.1). NCBI lineage: Eukaryota > Viridiplantae > Streptophyta > Magnoliopsida > Malvales > Malvaceae > Theobroma > Theobroma cacao. The sequence continues at coordinate 6,736,387 of NC_142643.1, forward strand.
GCCTCTAAAGTTGCTCTAACCTCCTCTACTTGAAAACCCTTTCAAAATGGCCTACATATACTTCCTTTAAAGCCTTAGAGTCAAAAATCGAGAATTGTAGATTTTAAAAACCCTGTTTGGGCACCACGGCATTGGGTGGCTGGTGCTGCAGTGCCTAGCTCACTGTTTTGTGTGGGAGACATGTCTTGTTGGCTCTTTAAGCTGCCTAGTGTAGCACTACTCAGTCTAGATAATTCTAATGTGATTTTGACTATATTTTGATTAAAAATGGAGAAGTGATAAACATGAAAGTTGTAGCTCTTCCTCTTAACATTCCAATGATCTAAGAATCATGTTGATTAGACTTTTATAGCTTAAGTTATGTCTGAAATACCACAGCATATTTAGTGAAGTCTGCACTTGGCCAACTTGTACAATTCCATGCCACTTGATCTCTTCTCTTTTGAAGACCTTAAAAATATAGGAACTAAATCAGCCATAGCTAAAAATAGGCACTTTTACCATACAAATAAACTAAAATAACTTGAAGTAAACTAGCTCAATCATGAGTTATCTAATTAAAGAAAAAAAAAGAAAACTACTTACAACTTTGTCTAAACTCAAAGACTTAGCAATTTTATCACTCAAAATATGACAAGAAAACTTTATATAATAGAGTTATCAGTTAGACATGTTTATGTAAGTTGAATTAAGTGCCATGTCTTTATGATATTAAACGGATGAATGCCATGATGGCCCAAGGACAAAGTTTAACACTAAGGTGCTAGTGCATGATGGTGTGAAACCAAGTAACTCAAAAAAAGGCAAAACTAAAAGAACGAAAAGTCAAAACACAAAACCCTAAAGACAAAAGACAAAGTCAATGAATACCTTAAACATTTCTAAAGTACCTTGAATGTGAAAATAAGTAAAATACCCTCAAAATTAACAATAATAACTAAACAAAAATGTCGTCAACATGTGTAAGATATCTTGAATATTAGCATAAATAAAATACCTTTAAAATTAATAACAATGATTAAAAAAAACACACACACAACATACAATTATCCAATGAGAAACAAAGAAAAACACCAAAATAAAAAATCAAAGCAAAACTCAATTATATGCAACTCGAAAAAACTTGAGAGCAAAACTACTAATTTGCACCACAAAAATAAAAACTAAAAAAAAAAAAAGTAATCAAAAAGTAAATTAAAGCTTGTTGACAACAATAGTAAAAATGTAGAAGAACAAAACAACCTGGCAACAACAAAAATGAAAAAAAATTCAAAGTAGAAATAAAGAGAAAAGGAGAGGCAAAACGCAAAAACCCAACAACCAATTTGCATCACATTAAGAAAATCTAGAAAAACAAGAGCACAAACCAAAACCAAATTCAAAATTATAGAGAAGAATAGTGACAACAGTCAAAAAGAAAATAAAAGAAGAATGAAAGCAGAGAAGAAGAGTCCAAGCCAAAAAAAAAATGATAACTAGAACCATAAAATTGAAAGCAAAGACAAAAGTGAAATTATAAAAACCCAACCAACAATTTGCTTCACATTAAGAAAAACTAAAAAAAGAAGAACTAAATTCAAAGTTGGAGCGTAAAATAGAGAAAAAAAAAGAAACAACGTGGTGAAAATAAAGAGAAAAAAAACCAACAAAAATGAGGGAAACAAAAACAAGAACAAAGCTAAATAAAAAAAAAGTGAAAATAGAGAAGAAAAGACCAATATAGAGAATAAAGGTAAAAAATGTTGGCTCCATTAGTTTTTTATGATAATAAAACATTCCCATTCATTTGTATCTAATATCTCTACTTGAGTATGCAGAACAAAAAAATTGTATGCCAAGAATAAATCAATCATTCAAAGACACATATAAAAAATCATAAGAATAAGAAGCTACAATTGATCAACAAAACAGAAGCCTCTTTGTTGGATAATGAAAGGTGTTAGTTAGCTAAAATTCAAATTAGAAGTCGGCGGGCTCAAGAGGATTGAGAGACAGAGAAGACTTAGTTGACCAAAAAGTAGGTTAGTCAATTAAGAGCCTACTGCTAGAAATCTGGACTTTAAAACAGAAACAACTTAATTGACTAAGAAGGAAGTTAGTCGACTAAGTGCTCACTGTCAGAAACTGAGATCAGAAGACAAAAACGACTTAGTCGAATAAGAGCGTAGTTAGTCAACTGAGATCATTCTGCTAGAAAATTTGAATTGAGCACTAGAAGACATATTAATGGCCAAAATTGCTACCAAACTGTTACCAATGGTCAAAAACTACTTAACACCTATCAGAGATGATTTTTCAAGTATTTAAAAGGCTCCCGACTGCTAGAAAATGTAATTAAGGCTTCCAAGTCTAAAAAGAACTCAAAAAAATTACAAAAACCTTCAGCATACTTTATGGACTTTACTCCTATCCTTGTAAAAGATTCAAGCACTTCACTTTGTACCACTTATATCAAGTCAGTGATCATAGGTACACATTTATTTCTTTTCTTCTTGTATACTTAGAGTGTGTGAGACACTCTAAGGGATTTATTTAAGCTTGGATTGCTTGATTGAGTGTATAAGTTCTAACTTAGCTTAGAAAAGTTAGTTGTTGGGTTTTGGTTGATCCCGGTAAAACCATTGTGAAAGGTTTTGGCTGAGCCTAGTAAAAGCCATTGTAAAAGCTTGGTGAAAGCTTGGGAATTTCACCGTTCATAGTGATTGGTTTGGAAAATCCTTGGTTGTACAATCAAGGTAGTTAATGTAGGTCTTGGATCGAACCACTATAAATTCTTGTGTGATTGTTTGCTCTATTTTTAGTTTTTCATTCATCTTTAAATCTTTCTTTTATCTTACATTTGTCCCCAATCAGAAGTCAATTTTAGTAAGAGCCAAAAAGTTCTATTCACCCCCTCTCTAACACATTTACTTAGGACCAACAAGTGGAATCAGAGTAAGTTTCTTGTTCTTAAGGTCAACACCCTTTGGGAAGATACAAATGGCTATTCAAAAATTAGTAGTTGCTGAGGGATAATCAATAAACAGACCACCTTTGTTTGATGGCTCAAATTACCCATATTGGAGTACTAGGATGTCAATATACATTAGGGCAATAGATTATGAGATGTGGGATGTCATCACTGATGGTCCCTTTATTCCTTCAACCTTAAATGTTGTAACCAATGAAATGATTCTTAAGCTAAGGTTTGAATGGATTGAAGCTGAAACCAAAAGAGTCTAAACAAACTTTAAGGCAATCAATACACTGCATTGTGCTTTAACTCCCACTAAATTCAATAAAGTGTCAAGCTGTACCACATCTAAACAAGTGTGGGATAAACTTAGGATTATTCATGAAGAGACTTTATAAGTCAAGGAGTCCAAGATAGCTCTCTTGACCTACAATTATGAGATGTTTAAGATGAAACCTGGTGAAAATATCACCAGCATACTAGATAGGTTCACAAACATTACAAACAAACTCAGTCAACTAGGCAAACCAAATTCTGAACATGAGATAATTAAAAGACTTTTTAGAAGCCTACCCAAAAATTGAAAGCCAAAGGTGACTGCCATCCATGAAGCCAAGAACATCAATGTTATAACTCTGGATGAAATTTGTGGTTCTCTCCTCACTCATGAGCTGCAACTTAAGGAAGAGGAAGAGGAAGACAAAAGAGAAGATAAAGAGAAGAAGAAAAGTATTGCCTTAAAAGCGAACATTCTTGAAAAAGAATTAGGCAGTCTATCCTGTGATGATGATGAGGAACTAGCTATGGTTGCAAGAAGGTTCAGAAAGCTTATGGGTCAAAGAAACCGAAGATTACCTTAGAGAGGTTATAGAAGAGATAAAGGCTCTTCATGGAGAACCAAAAATAAAAACAAGTCAAACAAGAAGGAATAGCCTATATGCTTTGAATGCAAGAAGCCTGCACATTTCAAGTCTGAATGCCCCATGTTGAAGGAGGAAACTCCAAAGAAAAATAGAAAATCAAAGAAGGTAATGGTGGCTGTTACTTGGTCAGATAGTGATACTTCAAGTTCTGATGATGAAAAAGAAAAAGCTGAAGAAAGAGTAAATTTATGTTTGATGGCAAGGGATGATGAATCCTAGGTATTTTCATCTCCTTGTGATATTTCAATTGATGAATTACAAGAGGAGTATGAATGGCTTTATGATGAGTTTGAGAAACTTGCATCAAAATATAAAATTTTGAAAAGAAAAACTGCATTTCTTAAGACTGATTTGCAAAAAATAAAACATGACTTCAATTCTATTTTTGAGTAAAGAAATATTTTGCAAATTGAATTAGACCATTCAAAAACAAATTTTGAAACTCTAAAATTAGAATTGGAAAACTGAACAGAAGTCTTGCAAAAGGTAGTTGAAGAAAATGCTAATCTTAAAAGTTTAAGGAAAGAAACATCAAGGAGGAACACATACTTTAGGAAAAATTCGGATAATGCTTCATTTAGATGCTATAATTATGGAAAATTTGGACATTTATCTTATGACTATTATAAAAACAGAAGCAAGCAGAAAACAAGAAAAATTTGGGTTCCAAAAGGATCCTATATTGTAGCTAAGCTTCAAGGACCCATCAAGGTATGTGTATATATTAAGAAAAACTGAAAATCTATTTTACAGGTTGAGCTGAACCTAAAAGACACATGTTCAAGAGCTCAACTAAGGGAAAAACAGCCTTGGTACATGGACAGTGGCTGCTCAAGGCACATGACTGAAAATAAAATGCTGTTTGCTCAACTGGACAAGAAAAATGTAGGTACTGTTTCCTTTGGTGATGGTTTAAAAGGTAGAATTTATCGTATAGGAATAATTACTAAGAACTCTCAAGCTCGAATTAGTCATGTGTTGCTGATTAAAGGTTTGAAGCATAATTTATTGAGTATCAGCCAATTATGTGATAAAGGTTTTAAGGTTGCTTTGATTCAAATAAATGTAAAGTGATAAATATAAGTACTAACAAAGTTTCATTTATAGGAAAAAGAATTAAGAATCTGTATGTTATATTTCTTGAAGATCTTGAGGTGAATTGTGAAACATGTCTTATAGCAAATGTTGAAAATAATGGCCGGTTATGGCATAGGAGACTTGGTCATGTAAGCATGCATACCATTTCAAAATTGATAAGAAAAAATTTGGTTATAGGATTGCCTGAGCTTAAATTTGAATATGATCAAATTTGTGATGCATGCCAACTAGGAAAATAAGTTAGAACATCTTTTAAAAGTAAGAAGAATGTGTCAACCTCTAGACCACTTGAATTGCTGCACATTGATCTATTTGGGGCAATTAGCACAACCAGTCTAGGAGGAAAATCATATGGCTTTGTGATAATTGATGACTACTCTAGGTATACTTGGGTTTACTTGCTCATAAGAATGATGCACTACCAGCATTTATAAATCTTTGTAGGAAGGTTGAAAATGAAAAAGGACTGGTCATAGTTAGCATTTGGAGTGATCATGGAGGTGAGTTTGTGGGAGATGAGTTTGAAAACTTTTCTAATGAAAAAGGGTTGGATCATAATTTTTCTACACCTAGAACACACCAACAAAATGGAGTTGTAGAAAGGAAAAACCGAACCTTGAAGGAAATGGCTCGAACCATGCTGTGTGAAAATAATCTTCCAAGGTACTTTTGGGCAGAAGTTGTAAACACAGCAGCATACATCCTTAATAGAGTGTCAATAAGATCCATGATATCAAAGATCCCTTATGAATTATACAAAGGTAGAAAACCAAATATTTCTCACCTTAGAAGCTTTGGTTACAAATGTTTTGTGTTGTACAATGGAAAACATCATTTAGGAAAGTTTGATGCTAAATGTGATGAGGCTATATTTCTAGGATATGCATTGAACTCAAAAGCTTATAGAGTCTTTAACAAAAGATCTTTAACCATTAAGGAGTCAATCCATGTAGTTTTTGATGAACCAATGCCTTGCAAAAGGAAATTCCTACTGATGAAGATGATACAGATGACATTGAAAGACAAATGGAAGAAATGAGCTTAGATGATAAGAAAAATAGTGAAAAAAATTTCCTTACGAAGAGAAACAGAACCTCCACCCTTAGAAACCCTGCAAAGGACTGAAAATCAACACAATGATATTCTAAAGAGCTGGAGGTATATCAAGGATCATCCACAAGAGTAAATCATAGGTGATATTTCTCAAGGAGTCAAGACTAGGAGAGGAACTAGAGAAACATGTGAATTCATAGCTTTCATCTTACAAGTTGAGCTTAAAAGCTTTGAGGAGGCAGAAAAAGAGGAAAGCTGGATATTAGCCATGCAAGAAGAGCTTGATCAATTTGAGAGTAAGGAAATGTTATTAGAAACAAAGCTCGGTTAGTGGCTTAGGGGTATAACCAAAAAGAAGGAATTGACTATGATGAAACCTTTGCACCTGTTGCTAGGATAGAAGCTATAAGATTGTTGCTTGCATTTGCTTGTTTCATGAACTTTAAACTATTTCAAATGGATGTAAAAAATGCAATTTTAAATGGTTTCATTCAAGAAGAAGTCTATGTTGAGCAACCCCCCGTATTTGAGGACTATGAGAAACTAGATTATGTGTTCAAACTTCATAAGGCCTTGTATGGACTAAAACAAGCTCCGAGAGCATGGTATGAAAGACTCTCTAGGTTTTTAGTTGAGAAAGGATATAGTAGAGGAAGCATTGATACAACACTTTTTATCAAAAAATGCTTGAATGATTTAATTGTTGTTCAAACTATATGGATGATATTGTGTTTAGTGCAACTAATGAGGCTTTATGCAAGAACTTTACTGAAGAGATGCAGGGTGAATTCGAAATGAGCATGATGGGTGAGTTGAAATTCTTTCTTCGCCTCCAAATCAAACAAAGTGAGGAAGGAATCTTCATTAGCCAAGAAAAATATATTCAAGACATGTTGAAAAATTCAACATGCTGAAGTTGAAATCAATTAGCACACTAATGAGTCCATCCACAAAACTTGATGCTGATGAAAAAGGAAAAAGTGTTGAACAAAAGCTTTATAGAGGCATGATTGGATCCCTGCTGTACTTAACTACTAGTATGCTGAATATTCAATTTAGTTTGTATTTGTGTGCACGACTTCAATCACAACCTAAAGAGTCACACTTGATTGCAGTGAAAAGAATCTTTAGGTACCTTCTAGACACACAAAATTTAAGATTGTGGTATCCTAGAGGAACATCTTTCAATCTTATTGGATATTCAGATGCAGACTTTGCTAGAAGCAAAATAGATAGAAAGAGCACCAGTGGAACATGTTAGTTTCTAGGAGATAAGCTTGTATCTTGTTTGAGTGAAAAAACAAAACTCAGTTGCTTTCTCCACAACTGAAGCTGAATATATTTCTTTAGATAGTTGCTGTACTCAGATTTTATGGATCAAAAAACAATTAAAAGACTTTGGCATAACCTTGCATAATGTATTAATATTTTGTGATAACACTAGTGCCATTAATATATCAAAGAATCTTGTAATTAAAGGAGACATTAAAATTGAGTTTGTTAGCACCATGAAACAATTAGCTGATATATTCACCAAACAGTATGGACTTAGTCGATTAAGAATTTCTTAGTCAACTAAGAGTGTTCTGTCTCTTTAAATAATAAGACTCAGTCAGTTAAAGAGAGAATGAATAAAATAGTTAAAAGGAATAGTCTATCGGGTGAAGAAAATGGGCAGCAAGTACCTCCTAACTGAAAAAAAAAATGAGAGGTAAAGCTTTAAATTTTGAAATGGAGAAAAACTGACAGCATTTAAGGGGGAGTCAGACGGTTACTCATAACTCCTCATCCATATTCTTCATTTTCTCCTACCAGAAACCTCTACTCTGAAAAATCGAAATCCCATTTCTTCCTAATCCTCAAACCCTAAGTCAGAAACATCTCAAAACCAAATGGCAAAATCCACCCTGTCAAAAGAAATTTTGGAAAAGAATAAGGGCAAACGGCCAATGGAGGAAAGTCCACAAGCAGAAATTTAGAAAAAGAAGAAAACAGTTGTGTTCGCCTTTGAGGTTGAGAAAATTAAGAAAAGTAGATAGAGAAGGAACACAAAGCAGAGGAAAAGAAAAAGAAAGAAAAATTCTCCAAGAAAGGTAAGGTTCTATATTAAATGTTTAGAAATAAAACCCATGAGGATAGGTTCAAGAGAATTGATAATGCTTCGATTACTTGTGGAAAATTTATTGACTGGAAGAGCTTCAATGAAAATCCTAAAATTCAAGTAGTTCTGTCAAATTACTTTGAGGAAATGAAACTAAAAAAATTTAGCACTTTCAAGAACCAAACCTATAGTCCTAGCCTTTTGAAAGAATTTTATGCTAGCATAGCTTTAGAAGAAGATGAACTGAACGATCCTGAAGATTTTGTTAAGGATGGTTTGGATGTTTTCATAAATGGAAAGGAATTTGTTGTGATTGTTGTAAACTTAGGAAGTTTGCTTAAAATTGAATGTGAAGAGGGAGACTTTGAAATGCTTGAGAATTATGATCCATGATCTCTATAGGAGGTTATAACAGGAAAGAAAGAAAAATACTCTTCCAAAAGTAATGCTAGTTTCATTACAAGCCCCTAAATCTTAATTTTGCATTACTTTATTACTGTAAACATTCATGGAAGAAGTGGTAGTTTTAGCTATGTTAGCCTTCAGAACTTATGGCTGATAGAGCATACTTTTAATGGTGCTCCATTCAACCTAGGCCGATTCATGATAGAGAGAATGAGGGGAGCCTGTAGAGTTGACAAGGTAAATCTACCATATGGAAATGTGATCACTTCACTAGTTAGGAAGAAGGGAATAAGGAATTCCAAGTATGAAATGGATTTAGTTAAAAGTAGGGACCAAGCTATATATCTTGGTAGTCTGCCTAAGATGAGGTATAAACTGGATGGAGAAAAATTTGTTAAAACCCCCAAGGTCACTCTAGGAAAAGAATATTCTCTCCTTGCTCAATCTGAGGCAGCCCCTTCTTAGTTCTCAAATGAGATGGTTTTGAATTTGCCAATGCGAATTGATGGAAAGCTTACTGATCGGACTGTGAGGTTGCAGAAAATAGAAGAAAAGTTGGAAGAACTTGAAAATATGATGAAAGGAAAAGGAAAATCAATGTCTGAGCCTGTTGCTGTAGATACCTTAACACCAGCAGGACAGGCTGCTAAAAGCCCTGCCTTCCAAGTAGAAGGATCAACTTTTCAGGTTGCAAGTTTTGTCATTCAAGCCGAGGTTCTTGAACCAGAAGTTGATCAACCAAGAAAATCTCCAACTCTTGAGCCTTAGAGTAAAGATGAATCAGATCAAGGCACAGAAGTGCTAGGTTCATTTGAAAAGTCCCCATCTCATCATGAACCGCACAAGATCAACCATCTCCTCCCAATTTAGAGGAAGTCTCAATAATGGATGTTTTTCACCAAATGGTCCGAGAAGAACAAGTTAAAAAGGAACCAGTTAAAGGGAAAGCATAAAAATCAGTATCTCCAAGAGAATCCCCTAACCTAGCTTATACTATAGAGGAACAATTTGGGAAAGGAAAAGAAAAAGCTGTTGTAGCTCCACAAGCCAAGCCTAAACCATCTGGTAAAGGCAAGAAGACAATGGCAACTAAGACCAAATTCCTTAAGAGAAAGAAATATTCTAGAATAATTGAAAAAGCTAGACCATCAGCCATCTCTTCTCTTCAAGACCCCCTTGAAATTTTTGATAAATCATCCCTTGAACCCTCACCACAGAAATCACCTCCAGAACTATCTCCTGATCCCTTTAATGTTTTCTATGGCATGGATAAATCTACCCCTTCAGCCTTTTCAGAAGTTGATTGAGCACCCCTCAATATGATGATGACAAAAAGGGGGAAAATTATAGAAAACTTAGGAGAGATAAAGGGTAAAAATATTTAGGGGCAATTTAGGAACAAAACAATGACTACAGTTTTTCTGATGGTTTTTGTTCTGTTGACAGTTGAACATTTGAATTTAACTTTGTTGTTTATATTATTGTGTTGAAATAGGATGCTATTAAGCTGCTTATATTATTTAGTTGCTGATGGTTAATCATTTAAATTTGTTCTTGATGTTTATGGTATTTTTGACTGCTGTTGTTTAAAGTTTTTGTGCTGATATTGGGCTTTTATGCTGATAATTAATTTTTGTTATGATATTGTGAATGGAATTTGGCTACAAATATATATGGATGCTGATTATACTATATTTGTTAGATGATTAATGGCACAAATAAAATCTGAAAACAATATGCTGATGACAGACAGTTAATTGAAATATTAATGATATTCTGTCAACCAGTCACCTATTATTGATCATTCTTTATGTCTGCACTAATATATTCTAAATATATAATGTCATTGTCTGTATGACATAAATAAAAACTTGCTGAAATAAATAATAAAATACGCACACACTAAGGGGGAGCACACACTTAGGGGGAGGAAAACCTCCATTTTTTGTAGAACAAAAAGGAACCAATAGACACTATGCTGTTAATCAAGGAATGATTTGTCATCATCAAAAAGGGGAAGATTGTTGGCTCCATTAGTTTTGATGATAATAAAACATTCCCATTCATTTATGTCAATATCTCTACTTGAGTGTGTAGCACAAAAAAATTGTATGCTAAGAATAAATCAATCATTTAAAGGCACATATCAAAAATCATAAGAATAAAAAGCTACAATTGATCAACAAAACAGAAGCCTCTTGGTTGGATAATGAAAGGTGTTAGTTAGTTAAAATTCAAATTAGAAGTTGGCGAGCTCAAGAGAATTGAGAGACAGAGAAGACTTAGCTGACCAAGAAGTAGGTTAGTCAACTAAGAACCTATTGCCAGAAATCTAGACTTCAAGACAGAAACAATTTAATTGACTAAGAAGGAAGTTAGTCGACTAAGTGCTCACTGCCAAAAACTGGGATCAGAAGACAGAAACAACTTAGTCGACTAAGAGTGCAGTTAGTCAACTAAGATCATTTTGTCAAAAAATTTGAATTGAGCAGTAAAAGACAGATTAACGGCCAGAATTGCTACTAAACTGTTTCCAACGGTCAAAAACTACCTAACACCTATCAGAGCTGATTTTTCAAGTATTTAAGAGGCTCTCAACGGCTAGAAAATGTAATTAAGGCTTCCAAGTCCAAAAAGAGCTCAAAAAAATTACAAAAACCTTCAGCATACTTTCTACACTTCACTCCTATTCTTGTAAAAGATTAAAGCACTTCACTTTGTACCACTTGGATGAAGTCAGTGATCATAGGTACACATTTATTTCTTTTCTCCTTGTATATTTAGAGTGTGCGAGACACTCTAAGGGATTTATTCAAGCTTGGATTGATTGATTGAGTGTATAGGTTCTAACTTAGCCTAGAAAAGTTAGTTGTTGGGTTTTGGTTGATCCCGGTAAAAATCATTGTGAAAAGTTTTGGCTGAGCTTGGTAAAAGCCATTGTAAAAGCTTGGTGAAAGCTTGGGAATTTCACCATTCATAGTGATTAGTTTGGAAAATCCTTGGTTCAACAATCAAGGTAGTGGATGTAGGTCTTGGATCGAACCACTATAAATTCTTATGTGATTGTTTGCTCTGTTTTTAGTTTTTCATTCATCTTTAAATCTTTCTTTTATCTTGCATTTGTCCCCAATCAGAAGTTAATTTTAGTAAAAGCCAAAAAGTGCTATTCACCCCCCTCTAGCACATTTACTTAGGACTAACAAAAAAAGGGGATACGAAGATCCAAAACTAAATGAAGAGAAAAGAAATTTCTTGAACAATGGGATGATCGAAAGACCAAAATATCATCAAAATATTTAAAAATTAAAAAATGTCCTAAACAAAAAGAACTAAATTAACAAAACCAAACAAAAATGCCTCATACATTTTGTAAAATACCCAAAATCTCATAAAAATCCTTGCCATTGTGAAAAGAATAGAAAGACCGAAATGCCCTCAATTTATTCTAAAAAGCCAAAAATATCCTTAAACAAAAAGGAGAATCTTAATGTAGATAGACCAAAATGCCTTTAACATATTCAAAAATACCGAATATATATCCCATAAAAAAATTGTACCATGCTAAATAGATAGAAATACCCTGACCATTTTAAAAAAACTTGAAAATGTCCTAATTAGTTGTCATAAACACAAAAGGTATTTAAGCTCAAGGAATTCCAAGGATTATGGAAGCAAAAGAAGTGGACAATTTCCTTTGAAGCTTGGAACAATACTTCAAGGCCATAAGCATCACAGTGGATGCTTTACAGGTTAATTCTACAACGATGTATTTGGTGGACATTGCCTTGCTATGATGGAGACGTAAGTGTAATGAAAAGTTCAGGGAAGTAACCATTAGCACTTGGGTGGAGTTCTAGAAGGAGTTTCAAAAGCAATTCTACCTTGAGTATATAGATGTTAAGCCACATGGAAAGCTCATAAGGCTTACCTAACAAGGCAAGGTAAGAAAATATGTAAAATCTTTGAATCATTATTGCAAATTAACGATTTTGGTGAAAAACAAGCACTCTTTGCATTTATGGATGGGCTTAAACCATAAGACAAGTTGGAAATCCAAAGGTGAGGTGTATAGAATATCACAAAGGCCATGACTATGGTGGAATCATTAGTTGAGTTGTGAAAGTTTGACAACAAGCCTTTTCTTTCCAAACCCAAGAAAGAGAGTAAAGATTAGGGAAAAAAAGACAGTGGATTAGAGGAAGAAGCTTATGAAAAGTCACCATGCCATCGAACAAAGGTAATCACCAAGTAGAAGGGTAAGGAAAGAAAGCCCATCAAATGTTTCTTATGCAAGGAACAACACTTGACGACAGATTGCCTTATGCATATAAAGCTCGTGGCCATCACGATGGACAAGGAGGATCCAAGAAATTAGAGTGACAACCAGTGTGTAGAAGAACCCAATGAACAATCACACTTGGGGAGCTTAGTGTTATACAAGGAAGAGGAGACCATACAATCTGAAAGAACGACCAGTGTAGTGGCAAAGAGTGCCATGATCCACGGTTAGGGAGCCTAGAAGCTCACTGAGATTGGGCAACATCGTGTTCCATCGAAGGGAGCAACCAATAACAATGGAATTTCATATGGTCTAAGAGAAACCAAGATCAATGATAACGGGACAGCCAGAAACGGGGGCCAATATGCCTAAGACATGGACACAAAATCATCGAGACTAACCAATCACTCATAAGACTAGAAGGTTGAGACAACCGGTGAATTGGTTCACAGCAAGTGTCCAAGAAGATAATGCATTCCAAAGAAGTGTGCACAAGCCAAAAGAACACAAAATGAAGTCACTCTAGGCAAAGACATGCAAGAGGACAGTCGCAACATGATAATGCACAAAGACATCCATCTCTTAACAATGAGGGTGTTGTTGGATTGAGTGAGGGAAGATGTCACGATCCAAGTGTTCAGACCAAGCTAGGCAACCTAGTAGACCAGCAACCTTGGCAATCTAGTAGGCCAATAGGCCCAACCTAGGAGTTTGTTCTGATTTAAATCTTAGTAAAATCTGATGTATTTAAAGTTAAATAAATTTACTTAAGATTTGATTTGATTTGATTAAAATTTATTTGAATTTGAATATCATTTTTCAAATTTAAATACTCCTAATCCTAGCCCATAAAGGGTCATTAAACTATAATTATCTCCTCTCTTCATTCACAACACATCAAAGAAATGCAGAGCATTTCATTTCTTTAAAAAGCTTTCTTTCTTTTTCCTTTCTTTTTCTTTTGTATTTGTGGGTTTTAGACTTAGTCAAATCAGTGTTAATTAGTATTAATCCTAAAGACAAACATTATTTATTAATCGCATATAAAACCCCACGCCAGTCTTTCTAATGGACACCTCCGGTAAGTAGTAAGTAATTAAGAAGAAAATTAGTATGAGTGATATATTTGGATTCAGAACCTCTCCTATGTTTTTATCGTTTTACTCTTTCAATCATGCTCTCATAGTTTGAATTCGTTCGTGCTCATGCTTACGCATGCATTACTTTACCTTTTTCATTTTTCCAGTTTAATCTGTTATCAAAGTAAAGTAATTATTTATCCAAAATAAAAAAGTATAGTATTGAAAAAGTTTCTTTCCTCGACATGTTTTCAACAAATCTATTAACCTTCTTTGACAAGTTGTGATTGTAAAAATCGTTTTAGACGTTAGTAGTTCTCCCATGAACTCCCGTTTCTCTTATTTGCTGTGACAATTTTTTATGCGCTGTTGGCCTTTAAAGAAAAACAAAATTTTTCCTTTTGACAATTGCTTCTTCAAATTTTCTTCCTCTTTTTCAGTGAAAGGTCTTACATTCATTAAATTTCTTAGTTCTTACATCTATTCATAAACTTCTGTTTTTGTGAATCTACTTATAAGTTAATTAAAATTTAACGATAAGCTCCAAATAGGATATTTCAAAATTAGAATTTGAGACCTTAACTTCCAACTCTCAAATATGAATACTAAAATAAAAAGAATTAACAATATTATTTATGAAATGAAAGAGAAAATCATTTGCAATTGCATCGTTCAGTCTACTGTGTCTCTTAATTAATGTACAAACACAAAAAATAAAAATTAAAAAAATTAAGTTTATGGATAAAAAGTTGCAACATACAGATTCGACAAAATCACAGAACATGTTATGTTGAAGTATATGTTGATTAGGATTCTTAAATTGCATGTTTTCTAGCTTTGCTTAATTATTATCAATTAATTACTATGTCGTGTGTCTTGCACACATGTTGCTTTTTCACTAATTCTTGACCAAATTAAAAAGGCATATTATTCTGGTCATCTCTATTTTCTTTTGGCTTTTCTTAACTAAGTTCCCTAGTGTTTACACTTCGCTGATGTCTTCGTGATCCCACGTTTCTTTCGCAGAAGCAAGAAAAAGATTTGTCCTTTATATGATTTATTATCAATTAGGGGAAGAGCTTGAATATCTTTGCTCGAGGTTTTTTCTGTGTAACCCAAGGCACATGGATATATGATCTTTCATCTTTTGTCTTTCAACTCAATGTATGGCTCGTCTTCTTGACCTGCTACAATCCAAAACACTGTTCTATCTTTCTTTTCAACTTATGGCTCGTGTTCCTGACCTGCTACGATCTAGATCCTTGTCAGTTTTTGTTGACTTCTTTCTTCTAACCTTTTAATGCGATTTCCTAGTATTCTACTGGTAATGCTTTATACCCTTTGATTTAGGGTACAAAATAATGACCTACTGGAAAATTGACCTTCGTTGAAAGCCAATATAAATTTAAAATCCTTGGACGGTGGATCGGAAATGAGACAGAGAAAGGTCTTCATTTTTCTCTAAGACTAGGATTTTGTTTGGAGTAATAGATTGAGCTCTTCTTGCAACTCGCACATCAAGTGTGCTCTCCTGTTTCTGTAACTATACTTTTAAGATTCCTTGATGCGTAACGATCGAGTTGGAACCTGCTTCATCGAGGGCAATTCCCCACCTCACAAGTAGGATTTCTTGCGTCTTAGGCCAACGAAAGAGAGTGACGTCCTTGACCCAAATCAAAATTGATGGTCAAACTAACTATTTCGCAATTCGCCACTGTCCCGGTTGATGAGAATGTCTAGACCTATTTCACTATGAGTGCTCAAGCTATATATATGAAAAATCAATTCATCTTCTAGATTTGCTGAAATTGGCATAATTGTTAGACTTAGCAAACTAATTAATGTTTATGATTAATATAATTAATCTATTTGGTCAATAATAAACGTAGAAATTGGCATTATTCTAATTAATCTGTTTTTTTTTGTTTTTCATTTTCTTTTCTCAAAGATCAAACTCATAAATTATAAGACTTGAGGAAGTGACTCAATGACTCAATAATTACAAGTCACACTATACTGGCCTCTTTACAATCTCTTCAATCTTAAATCTAATATATAGCATATACCTTTTAATAAGATTAAAATAATATGTGACACACTACAAAAAATATGGTTCTTTTCAACGGAAATTAAAAAAATTTCAATCAATTTTTTTCGACGGATTTCCAACAGAAAATTTTCAACAGAAAAATTCCGTTAAAAATCCGTTGGCGAGCAAAAAAAGAGAGAAGACAACCAATTCTGACGGAATTTCCAACGGAAAAATTTCCGTTGGAAAAATTTTTGATGAGCGAAAAAAAAACAGGAGACCACCATTTCTGATGGAATTTTTAACGGAATTTTTGTTGAAAAATTCCAACGCAAAATTTTCTGTTGGAAAAATTTTTGGGAAGCAAAAAAAGACAGGAGACTACCATTTCAGACGAAATTTTCAACGAAACTTCTGTTGAAAATTTCGAACGAAAAATTTTCTATTAGAAATCTATCGGAAAGTTCTAAGACTAAAAAAAAATTAAAAACCCATTGAAGTTTCCAACGGAAATTTTGTTGGAAAAAGTTATTACCAACATAAATTTTTTAACGGAATATTCCGTTGGTAATAATAATTTTTTTATTAAAATATTTTTAAATTTTTATAAATTTTATTAATCTTTTATAAAAAATTGATATTATTAAAATCAAATATATTCATGTGAAGTTTATAATATTTGAAAGTTTAATTATGTTTTCTTTTGCTTATTTTTTAAATTTTTTGTAAACTTTATTGAATCATAAATTATAAAATAATAATTTCAAATTAATTGATTCTATAACATTATAGAATTGATAAAAAGAAGAAAATAAATATTTAAATTTTAAAAAAACACATGATAAGATCTAATAAGAAATTTTAAAAAAATACTAATACTTTATGTATGTTTTAATATTAATTAGTTAATATATATAAATTAAGAAGATAGATATATAATGAACTTATTAATTTAATAAATTTAAAATGTCTTAGTTTATTATATCTATGTATACAAATTAGAATGATAGCTATATTAGACTATAGATATAAACCTGTATTATTAAAAGAAAAATATTATTGTATTAATATTAAATTACAAGTTATATTCTTTAACTGATATAACTTTATAAGTTAATATATATATGTATGTATATGAGATATTTAAATATCCTACATACATATATATTAATATGCTTTATATGTAAGCTTATAGTAATTTTATTTATATGATTATAGTTATTAGTTTTATTAGTTATTATCATATTTTTCATAAAATTATATTGATTAGCAATTATACAAATTTTGTAATATATATCAAATTATATTACATAATATTTGTATCATTAATATATATAATAAATTTAGTAATATAACATTATGTTTTATATTGAGTAATTATTAAACATTAATTTATTGATAAAATTCAAAATATTTAAATTTGTGTTGCTAGGATGACTTGAACCTTTGCCCTAATGAAAAATGAGTTAAACTTTAACCAAGTCTACCACCCATCCATTCTAATTTTAAAACTCTCCAACTTAATTTCAAACGAATTGGAACTGCCATATAACTCAAATGGAAATTGATGATTAAATATGTATAGTTTTTAATTTATTTAAAATTAAGAACATTGAAATTTCGAATTAAGACCCTCCTATCGTATTGGTGGAGTCTTAATCGAAATTCTTAACCTAAGAAAATTCACTCGAAATTGCGACTTCTCGCATTCCGAATGGACATCCCATCATCAGTATACATTATTCTTGTGATTAATATTTAAAACTCAATTTTCTATGCTTTCTTAACTATTAATATTGACCTAAAACATATATTGTATTATTATAATTAATATATTTTTACCTCATCATTTGAACCCTTGTTGACAAATAATTACTTTTTCTTTTATTTTATTATCATACTTTTATATATTTTTATTTTACTTGTTTATTTTTTTTAATTTTTATTAATCATTTACTTACTCCCATGTCCTTTTTCTTCTTTTCCTTTCGTTTTACTTTTATCCCTCTTTCTTTTTTTATTATTTATTTCTCTAACTAAACTAAATCCATTACTACAACTATACTTTATTTAGACATTAATTTTTTTTTGTTTTATATGTATGTTTCATTTGCCAAGGTTTATATATTTTTTATAAATATTCTCCTAAATTCAAATCCTTTCTATAACTAAACATTTTTTTAAATATATATTTTTTACTTTATTATCTTTTTGCTATTATTATTTACATACTTTTTTGTTTGCATTAATTTCCTAACTCTAAAAATATTACCTAGAGATTTTTTAGAATATTATGCTAAAATAATTTAAACTCAATCCTACACAATTACACAATAATCCTAAGAACAAACAAAATGAACCAACCCAAGCCACAACAGATTTATATAAAAAAAATAAAATAAAATAAAAAAATAAAGCCTTTACCTGACTTTGGCTTAAATAGTGACCCAAGAAAACCGATCCACTCAGGAGCGTCCTAGGCCTGTCTCTACAACCCAGTGTGCTTCACACCAAACGCACCATTTGGTGCTTATGCGGTAATTTCTCTATCTCTCAAAACTACGCCGTTTAATAGCTACCAACCCTAGGTATAAAAAACTCTCTTTTTCTCCTCTCCCTTCATTTTCTTCTTTTCCTTTCTCTCTCTAGCCGCAGCCACCCTCTCACTTCTCTCTAAACTTTTCAGCTACCTCTTTCTCTTTCTCTCTCACCTTCCCTCCACAGGTGGCTTGAAGCTCGATCACCCAAAATCCTAAATATCCCTTCCCTTCGCCGACAATCCCTAGATTTGACAAAAAAAAAAACTTGAATATTTCTCTCCTCTTTGGTGGCCAGTTCTTGATCAGTGCAAAGAGCTCCGATTTCTCCTTCCTTTTCGATGCCTGTTATCACACCTTCAGTCCTTATTTGTTCTCTCTTTTTATTTTATTTTATTTTATTATTTTTAAATTAAATTTTTTTAATTTTAATCTTTATTATATTATTTGATTATTTTATTTATTTATTTATTTTTATTATATATATTTTTATTTGGGGAATAGGTGTCTGCACTCACTTTTTTGGTGAGTTCTTGGACTAGATCTTATTGCTGAGCCTATTTGTCAAGTGTAGAGTTCTTGTTTTGCCGAGCGTAGAGCCTTGTTGTTGCCGATCTGCG
Organism: Theobroma cacao; assembly: GCF_053813885.1. NCBI lineage: Eukaryota > Viridiplantae > Streptophyta > Magnoliopsida > Malvales > Malvaceae > Theobroma > Theobroma cacao. Next base: position 6,755,464 of record NC_142643.1, read on the forward strand.
TGCCTTGCTCACCTTTTTCGATGAGTGCTTGGAAGGGATCTTGTTGCTAAGCCTATTTGTCGAGCATAGAGTTCTTGTTTTGCCAACCGTAGAGTCTTATTGTTGAGCCTATTTGCTGCGAATCTTGGGCCGGATCTTTGGTGAGTTCTTGCTGTATTTTTTGTGGGAATTTTTTCTAGCACTTGAAACTTGGTAAATGCAATGGCTTGAGTGCTTAAGGCTGCATCAACATTTTTTTATTTGTACTGTTTATAGTCGACATCTTCGAATTCAGAAAATGAAAAGAAAAACGACTTGAAATTCGATCTCTATAGAATAATGATGCATAATCTCGTTACTGCTGCTTTTGATTTCTCGTTACTGATGCCTTTGATTATAGCTGCTTTAGAAATTGGATTTGTTTTCAATTATCCTAGGCAGCAAATATAGAAATATGGTAAACACAAATTTCAGTAACAAGTCTGAGAGGGAACATATACATACAGCTTCTATGAAATTTCAGTGGTAAACCAACGGCTGCTGCTGCTGCTGCTGCCCAAGCATACTTCTCCATCTTCCTATTAGGATCCACACCAATTACTTGGACCTCACTATTATCAAGATAGTACTCAAGATTATGGCCTGTGGCTATGCCAATTTGCAGTACCTTTTTAGCTTTTCCCCATAGTTCCCCAAAAAGCTGTGACTTGTAACCTGCAACCTTCGACATATAACAAAAAAGGTGTCATTTCCAACGGATATTTTTGACTTTGAATTTCAGTTTTTAATATGTGTTTCTTTTATATAATATAAAATTCAAATATCGATATGAATGGATATTTTATTATCGAAATGGAAATTGGTATTTTTTTTGGGAAATCAATTTTTGGTAATTTTTTTATGAAATTGGTAATTTAGTAAAATAATTTCCGTTGGAAAAGCATTTCCAAAGGAAAATTCTATTGCAAATGCTTTTTTGAATATAAAGGAATTCCGTTGGAAAAGCATTTCCAACGAAAAATTCACAGAAAATGCCGTTGGAAATTTTCAATGAAAATCCAGTCGAGTACCCCACACTGAGATCATTTTTCCAACGAAAAGTATTATCGATGATGCTTTTATCGACGAAATTTCCAACAAAATTTTTCGTTGCAAATCCTTTGGAAATGCCTATTTCCAATAGAATTTAGCCTTTTTCCAACAAAAAATTTCGTTGAAAAAGGTTGATTTTTTTGTAGTGACATTTATCATTGCCGCACAATTAAATTTAATTATGACTAAAAAGTTACGATTAAAAAACAAGCTTTCCTTTCATGTTAATGGAACTTGAAGTTATGGAACTCAAAAGTTTGACCAAACATCTGGAGAGTGAATTTTAACTAAACTTATTATGGATTAATAGGTTTTCATGGAAATTTTTATTTATGGATTATGATGAAAATTATGTTGATAATCCCTTTTTTTAATACTTAAATTCATTGTTGATTAATTGCTATGTTGACTCCATGTATTAATGTTGCATTACATGTCATATTTATTACCATTTTTAACATATTTTGAAAAAAAACTAAGAGGTTTTAATATCAATTTGGAATATAATACATTGTTTTAATAGTGTTGAATTTTAGTTAAATTCGGATATTTTAGTTCTAGCTAGACTAGTATACATTATTAAGATAGTCTTTTGCTAGAAAGCTTATAGCAAGACTACTAGACGAGGATATCAAGGCACATTCATATATGATCTTTAATATTTTGTCTTCCAACTTTACATTGGCTTGTATTCTGACCCGCTACATTCTAGAACATGGTCAATTTTTATTGACTTCATTTTGACTTCGTTATTCCAACCTTTTAATATGATTTTCTAGTATTCTACAAGTGCTATATTGTACCCTTTGGTATAGGGTATAGAATAATGGCCCATTGAAAAATTGACCCTTGTTAAAAGTTAATAGAAATTTAAAATCCATGGAGGGTGGATAGGAAATGAGATAGAGAAAGGTCTGAATTTGCCTCTAAGACTAATTGGACCTTTGTTTAGAGTGATAAATTTAGTTCTTGCAACTTCCATATCAAGTATGTTGTTCTTTTTCTTTAACTATACTTTTAGAATTCCTTGATGTAGAACAATCGAGTTGGAACTTGATTCATCAGCCAATTCACTCTCTACCTCACAAGCAGGATTTGTCACATCTTCAACCAATGGGAGAGAGTGAGGAAAACTTTGATCAACATCAAAATTGATGGTCAAACTAACCATTTCGCAATTTGCCACTGTCCTTGTCGATGACAACAACGAGTTTAAACCTATTGTAGTATGAGTGCTCAAGTTATATATGAAAAATCAATTCATGTTCTAGATTTATTGAAATTGGCATTATTATTAAAGTTAATTAATATTATTTAGTATATAAAAAAATTTAGAAAGTCAATTCATTAAGTATGAAGTTATTGGACAGAATAGAGTACTATAAGATCACATTGATAAGGATAACTTGAAGTTATCACAATCAACCAAGGATAAGGAGCTGAATCAATTTTCACAATCATCAAAATCAACTAAGGATAAACAGTTGAACCAATCTTCACAATCACAACATTTAGAATTTAATCTAGGATAACTCCTGTATACTTATCATGCACTTTGATGTAATCCTATCCTAGCCTATCTTGTGTTTTGATATAATCTCATACTAGTTATATCCTATTATCTAATAGGCTTGCCATGTAGTATAAATTTACAGTGAATGCAAAGTTATAGAACCATCTGTCAAGCCCGATCTTATAAAATACTTTCCATGTCATTCATATGATTGACAATATGCTTGCATACTTGGAAAGCCCTGAAAGAAAACTCGTTAAAAGACGACAATGTACCAAATGGTACAATTAAGTTAATTTAAGTCTCGAACTAGATCAAATAGAGAATTTAAAATGAAATTAAGAATATTAAAGTCCCAGAATGGTTTAATATGGTGATTTGGAGTTCGAGGATCAATTTGAAGTCAAACTAGAATTTTTACTGTCCAGGGGCAAAATGGTCATTTGCCACCCAAGGACACAATGGGAATTTTTAGAAAAGAATTTTTTTAGCCCCATTTGACTTATTGGAGTATGATTTGAGTATTGGAGTATAATTTGAGGGTTTGGCAGTGAAAAATTTTAATTCTAGTGATTTCTAGAGTGTAGGGGCAAAATCGTAATTTTGCCACTCGCGGACAAAATTTGAGATTTTGAGAGAATTTAGATCAAATTTGACAAATTGGAGAATGGTATGAGTATAAGGGATGAAAAATATGTCTATGGGCAATTTTTCAATTTTTGGGGCAAAAATGTAATTTTTGACTTTTACGGGGGTAAAAGTGTAAATTTCAAAAATTACTCCACCAAGACTTTGGATAAGTCTGAGAATTTTACCTAAGCTATGGATATGTGGGACAAGTGTATGGTGAAAATTTGGAAACAAATGGATGGCTAGAATTTAAGGAATTAATAAAACATTAAAAAAATGAATAAAATAATATTATATTATTTTAGCCTTTAAAAAGGTAAAAATTCCGGAATTCTCATCTTCTTCAGCTGTCCAAACCAGGGGAGATAAGGGAAAAAAAAAAAACAAGAATCCTACCTGAAAAATTTGGAGAAAATCGAGAGAAATCAAGAAATCAAGCATTAAAAAGGTAAATTTCATTGATTTTCCTTGTGATTTTCACTACCCATGCATTTTTTTCTCATTTCCATGCAAAATTAGAAAGTGGGTATGGACACCCATGCTGGGCAAACCTCCATGGATGAGTTTTGAGCTTGATTTTTGGTTGATTTTAATTGAATTAAGTGATTTTAGTTAAGTTATATTGAAATATAGCAAAAATAAGCTAGAAATATAATTTTCTCCCATTGAAACCCATTATGCTGAATTTTCTAGGGGAATATTGGCTGCTGATCTTGATGGTTATTTGAGGAATTATGATGAATAATGATGAATTATGAGCCTAGAAAAATAATGGAAATTTTCGGAGCAAAAATATAAATTTTTACCCACTAGGGGTATTTTCGTAATTTGTTATCGAGACTGATAATTTGCACCACACTGAGGGACATTAAGTCAATTTGGGTGCAATTGAGGTGTAGAAACTGAAAAAAATTAATTTGGAGTTTAAACGGACGCGTATATCAATTTATCGGGTAAAAGACCGAAATAGGCTAACACCGCATTTAGGCAAAAATTTAGACATTTTTGCATTCCATATCAAGCATTAGTAGTCTAAATTAGTTTAATTTCAATTTACTACCAATGTGGTGAATTTCTCGATTTTTTACTGTGTCAAGGTGGTGAGTCCTCCGATAAAGGCAAAGGAATTGCACTCGAGGACCAATAGTCTGAGTATTTCGAAAATCCTCACTCTAGACACGGTGAGTAACCTTACCATCATTTTAATTATCTAAAGTATGTTTTTATTCGGTTTTGGTGAATTTTATGAAAATGAGTTCAAATGGTAAATTTTTATGTTTTGTAAACAAAATGAGTTTAAATGAAAATATTTTATAAATTGTCTTGAAACGAAATAACGATTTTGCAAATAGAGTAATTGGAGACCACTGATATGTTGTAAATTTAAAATTGAATTAATGGCTTATGTTATTGTATTGGTATGACTGGCTGGGCTATGTTTTTTATGAATTGTATGAATTGCTTTATTTTACCCTTGCAAGCTGGGTAGTAATATATTAGCCCTGTCATGCTGTCAAAATTTTATTGTATGGTGGGTTTGACCTGCTGCAGTGGGCTGGATTCTGTGGACTAGCCTATTAGAGGGGCACGGAATCCTGTTATATTTTTACCTCGGTTGGAGAGGCGAGTAGGGTAACTCCTGAGGTATAACTTTTAGAGTTCACTTCACGCCAAACCACCTCGTGAAGGGGAACTCGGCCAACGTCAAGGAATGGCTATGTTTTCAAAATAAAAACATGACTTTCTAATAGCCTTGGCGGACTCAGTTGGGATAGCCCTCGGCCAAGGTATCCCAAATAACTGAGTATGATAATAATTTTTGGCATGAGCCAAGCTTTTTAAGAAATTCATAAGCCATACTGATTACTTGCTTTAAATAAATTGATTTCATTTGGTTGAAATAAGTTGAAAGATGATAAATTACAGTTTGATGAAATGTTTTAATAGTCTCCTTTTACTCGACTTTAGATATTTTGAGTGATGTTTGTTTACTCACTGGGATTTTATAATCTCACCACCCTCATTTCCACCCATTTCAGGTTCAGAATAGATTGTAGATAACTGATATCGGCAAGGATTACAGTTGAACTTGCCACATCCAAAGACTGTAGGTTCATTTCTATTGATACTTTTGGTCATTCGTGGGCCCACGTGTCACTGTAAATTAAATTCTATACTTTGGTTATCTGTATTACGGTATGTAAGAATTTATTTTGCTTTTACGCTATAAAAATTATTTATGCAGTGTTCTTAAAATATCATTTTATGTGAAAATTGAATATTTTATTGAATATTTTTATTTTATTATAACAGTCATAATTCCATTTTAAACGAATGTTTTAGACATCCAAAATTATTTTTGATTAAGAAATATGTGTTTTCCACTTACATACTATATTTTTAGATGATTTTTGAGATTTTTGGGATAAATGACAAAAATACCCCTGTGAGACGGAAATTATTATTTCATTTGTTTAAGTTGGAAACAGTTTAAAATCTTTTAAAATGTGGTATTTGGAAACAGCTACCCACAGGGGAAATGAGAAGCTGATATTAAAGCCTTGCGGGGTCTCGGTTGACATTCTGGGTAATGAATGTAAATTGAGACGTCGCGGCGGTTGTCACGGGCTCGATGGGAGTTCCGGGTCGTGACAATTAAGTTGGTATCAGAGCTGTTGGTTTGAAAGATTAGAGTTTTGGGTTTAAAGTTATTTTAAAGCTGTTTTAAAAATTTACAGTGTCAGTGTGGCCCCGAGTTAAGTTAGGTTAGGTTGAATAAAATACATGCATAAGCATATAGAGCCTGAGGTTGCCTAAACTCACTTTGTTCCCTCTTATAGATTATTATGTCTCATCGACGCAAACAACCACCTTTCACTAGATCAGCTGGGAGGGGAAGAGGTTGTTTTCAACGTCGTCAGTTAGGTGCAATAGAGGAGGAATCGACTGCATCCACCATTCGGGCAGCACCTGCTGCTGAACAAACCGAGACTCCTCCATATCCTCCACCTCCTCTGCCACTTACTAGTATTCTTGCTATGCCTCTTGAGGCAGTTCAGGCATTATCAGCCTTCTTTACTGCTATTGCTGGCCAGGCTCAGGCTAGTCAAGCTCTTCCTACAGTTCCTCTGGCTGCTCCTTCAGTACCACCATCCCCACCTCCTGTCCCACCACCAGTGCTGGATGTTTCTGATTCTAAGAAGCTTAAAGAGGCTAGGCAACATAGTTGTGTTTCTTTTATGGGTGAGTCGGACGCAACCGTGGCTAAAGAGGTGGTGCGAATGGCTTTAAGAGCCGAGAAACTTGCGAATGAAAATAAGAGTCTGCGAGCTGAGTTAGCAAAAAGGAGAAATCTAAGTGTATCTTCTAGTTAGCCACCAAACAGGGGCAAAAACTCCTCTGTTTCAGGAAGTTCACGTAGATGCAGAAATTGTGGGAATTATCATGTTGGGCCGTGCAGAGGGCCTGCACGATGTTTTCATTGTGATCAACTGGGTCACATTAGGAGAGATTGTCCACAGTTAGGACGGGCTACTGTAGCTGCTCCATCTCCACCAGCTCATACGGATATACAGAGGAGAGATTCCTCTGGATTGCAACCGAGACAGGGATGATTTTGACATACCACCAAGGGTAGATTAAATAAGTTGAAATTAGTGCTCTAATAAAGTACGTATGATAGAAAGCTAGTTTGTAAGTTGTAGTTTTCATGATCATGAAATATATAAAGATTATCAATATATGGACATACATTTGGAGTTGTAATTTACAAGTTTGAAGTATTTAAGATATGATTAAATGGAATTAGCATTAGTTAGGGTACGTAAATCTTTTAATTAATTTCTATGGAGTATCCATGATAGTAGAATGGAGGAACATCGTGCAGTGATGCTATATGGTGAAATCACTATACAATATGGAAAGGGTATTTTCGAGTGGGATTTATGGACTGATGATAAGTGATGAGCAATTTGAGATACATGTAGCTATGAATAAATTTGGAGATCTTTGCTTAAACAAACTCGTATTAAATGTTATGGTAAAGATATATGAATGCTAGTGACAAAAAAAAATACGTTAAATCAATGTTTTGATTTCACACTTGTGATAGAAAGTTAGTCTTGCTAATTGTGGTATAGACTCGAAGGGAAGCCACACGATTGTGAATAATTGAGGTAGTAGCTTTAAAGGTGGAAGAGTTGCTAAGATAAAGTGAATTCAAACTGTTGCAACGCCACAGTACTGACTATCAAACGCTGTCACGTTAAGAACCCCTAATGGCTAGAAAGCAGAGCAAATTGAGAGTGGCATGAAGATGAAACACACGAGTTGAAGAATGGTCATTGGTTTTCATGCTAAGCTTTGTTGTTTGGAGTCTTAAGTGCATTGGGAGGTATTAAGATAAAGATGATGAGTGAAATTGCAAAGTTTTTTTTTTTATTTTTTTATTATTGCCTTATATATATTGGCATGTAAGAGAAAGAAAAGTTAGAGAATTTTTGAGATGGCTACATAAAAATAAATTAACATGTGGAGTGTTAAGATGAATAATATGATGATTGAAGTCAAATCTTAAGAAATAAAGAAGACAAGAGATTAAGTCTTGTTAAAGACTAAAGAGGAAGCGAGCGAAAGGTTAGATGAATGTATGAGATACTGATAAGAGATGTCAATAGCAAGTGAGGAAAATGTAAATAAAGATTTCAATAATGATATAGCAAATGAGTTTATATAGAATATTGTTATGAGAATATACTGATCTTGTCTTGACCTTGTTGAAAGGAAAGGATTAGTAACAACACAAGTAAACTAGGTGACATGCTAGAAACCCATGGAGATAAATTGAAGCATGAGTAGTTGGGCATGCCTTTATGGAAATGATATACTTGGTGTATAAAAGAGTAAATAAGTGATTAAGTGTTTCAAGAATGTTTAAACGCCCTTGAGAAAGAATTATAAGTTATACATGATGGGCATAAGATGCGTGACTTTGAAACTTGCTAAGGAGCCAAATGGCTAAGTTACGGGTTAAATGATCATATGTTGTGAGACATAAATTTAAAATAAATATCCCTAAGGAAATACTCAAGAGAAGTTCTGCCATGGATCATGTGAAAGCAAGCACTAAGTTATGTAGTTATAAAAAGGAAGCTATAAGCTGAGAGTGGTATAAGTATTAACATTAAAAAGTACTTGAGGAGAATTTAGTTTCAAGTCTTGTAATTTCAAGTACAATTTGTAAATTAGTTAAGGAAGAATGATGTTATATTCATATGAAAGAGTGGAATAAAGGATGATAGAAGTTAACCTTGATAATGAAGTCAGATAATGAAACTTTCTTAATATATTATGGGAATTGGAATTCGAAAATGCGTGAGGCATACATGATTCAAATGAATCTGAGTTTTAAGTGACAAATCAATATCGAAATGCAATAAGGATACAATATATAGGAGACATGAAGGATAATCGAGGAATAAGGATGACTTTTAGGAATTGTAGTATTGCATAAGATGCAATGATCAAGTCAAGATAAATTTTTGAGATACCAATGGGATTATAAAACATACACGCATAATAGATTATAATTCAATGGAGATGACATTGTGATGCAATGATATACAGTACAAGGAAACTTAAGCATATAATTGGAAACGATAAGAAGAGAATATAAGTATATAAATGATGAGGAACTATACACAGGCATGATGAGAATTTGTATGAATTATGAAGCTTATTCTATTGAATCTTGATTGTGGATGGGAATGAATTAAGAGAAATTAGTCTGAAGGCATTTGAAAATAGAGACTCGTATACATAATGAGGAATATAGACATTTGAATGTATATGTATATGTATGTGTGGAGTAGTAATGTACCCAACTAAATGAATAATGGTTTTAGTGGTTCAAGATTTGAACTCAATATATTTGATGAGTTGTATAGATAATGTAACGATTAAGAATCTTATCAGAAGACGATTTATGGTGACCTAAGGAATTTTGGAGAAATAGTTAAGGGAATATAATCTATAGTACGATTAAGCCATATGAGATGGATTAATAAGATTAAGAAGATTGAAATTTCCTAAATGCAAAGTAAACATGAAATATGTAGAAATAATTAAAGCCATTAATTTTCCTGAACGCTGAGGATATGTACAGGAATGAGTATGGCGTGTTAATGATGTTGTAAACTACACAATAGTGTATGAGGATAGGATGAATGAATGAAAGTCGAGAAGTTTGATATGGAATGAAGTAATAAGATAGTGATTGGTATACCTAAATAAGAATAAAATGCGATCGAAATTGGTATGATTGAGATGGAGTTATGGTTCAAGCTTAATGATAGTAATAGAACCATGCTTAATGTCTCAATATAAGAGATCATAATTGTGAAGGTTATTGTTGATCTGATTTTAAAGGATAATAATAGACATAAGCGAAATACTTGAGTTGAATTGGAGGTAAATGAGGTGAACAAATCGAAATTCCCTATAAAGGGGAAGACATAAGAATTCGAGCATTATATGAGAAAACAATACCCCCACATTTTCTCTGAGTTCAGTACATCAAATTTTGAGGTCAAAATTTTATTTTAAGGGGGATAGTGTTGTCAAGCCCGATCTTATAAAATACTTTCCATGTCATTCATATGATTGACAATATGCTTGCATACTTGGAAAGCCCTGAAAGAAAACTCGTTAAAAGACGACAATGTACCAAATGGTACAATTAAGTTAATTTAAGTCTCGAACTAGATCAAATAGAGAATTTAAAATGAAATTAAGAATATTAAAGTCCCAGAATGGTTTAATATGGTGATTTGGAGTTCGAGGATCAATTTGAAGTCAAACTAGAATTTTTACTGTCCAGGGGCAAAATGGTCATTTGCCACCCAAGGACACAATGGGAATTTTTAGAAAAGAATTTTTTTAGCCCCATTTGACTTATTGGAGTATGATTTGAGTATTGGAGTATAATTTGAGGGTTTGGCAGTGAAAAAGTTTAATTCCAGTGATTTCTAGAGTGTAGGGGCAAAATCGTAATTTTGCCACTCGCGGACAAAATTTGAGATTTTGAGAGAATTTAGATCAAATTTGACAAATTGGAGAATGGTATGAGTATAAGGGATGAAAAATATGTCTATGGGCAATTTTTCAATTTTTGGGGCAAAAATGTAATTTTTGACTTTTACGGGGGTAAAAGTGTAAATTTCAAAAATTACTCCACCAAGGCTTTGGATAAGTCTGAGAATTTTACCTAAGCTATGGATATGTGGGACAAGTGTATGGTGAAAATTTGGAAACAAATGGATGGCTAGAATTTAAGGAATTAATAAAACATTAAAAAAATGAATAAAATAATATTATATTATTTTAGCCTTTAAAAAGGTAAAAATTCCGGAATTCTCATCTTCTTCAGCTGTCCAAACCAGGGGAGAAAAGGGAAAAAAAAAAACAAGAATCCTACCTGAAAAATTTGGAGAAAATCGAGAGAAATCAAGAAATCAAGCATTAAAAAGGTAAATTTCATTGATTTTCCTTGTGATTTTCACTACCCATGCATTTTTTTCTCATTTCCATGCAAAATTAGAAAGTGGGTATGGACACCCATGCTGGGCAAACCTCCATGGATGAGTTTTGAGCTTGATTTTTGGTTGATTTTAATTGAATTAAGTGATTTTAGTTAAGTTATATTGAAATATAGCAAAAATAAGCTAGAAATATAATTTTCTCCCATTGAAACCCATTATGCTGAATTTTCTAGGGGAATATTGGCTGCTGATCTTGATGGTTATTTGAGGAATTATGATGAATAATGATGAATTATGAGCCTAGAAAAATAATGGAAATTTTCGGAGCAAAAATACAAATTTTTACCCACTAGGGGTATTTTCGTAATTTGTTATCGAGACTGATAATTTGCACCACACTGAGGGACATTAAGTCAATTTGGGTGCAATTGAGGTGTAGAAACTGAAAAAAATTAATTTGGAGTTTAAACGGACGCGTATATCAATTTATCGGGTAAAAGACCAAAATAGGCTAACACCGCATTTAGGCAAAAATTTAGACATTTTTGCATTCCATATCAAGCATTAGTAGTCTAAATTAGTTTAATTTCAATTTACTACCAATGTGGTGAATTTCTCGATTTTTTACTGTGTCAAGGTGGTGAGTCCTTCGATAAAGGCAAAGGAATTGCACTCGAGGACCAATAGTCTGAGTATTTCGAAAATCCTCACTCTAGACACGGTGAGTAACCTTACCATCATTTTAATTATCTAAAGTATGTTTTTATTCGGTTTTGGTGAATTTTATGAAAATGAGTTCAAATGGTAAATTTTTATGTTTTGTAAACAAAATGAGTTTAAATGAAAATATTTTATAAATTGTCTTGAAACGAAATAACGATTTTGCAAATAGAGTAATTGGAGACCACTGATATGTTGTAAATTTAAAATTGAATTAATGGCTTATGTTATTGTATTGGTATGACTGGCTGGGCTATGTTTTTTATGAATTGTATGAATTGCTTTATTTTACCCTTGCAAGCTGGGTAGTAATATATTAGCCCTGTCATGCTGTCAAAATTTTATTGTATGGTGGGTTTGACCTGCTGCAGTGGGCTGGATTCTGTGGACTAGCCTATTAGAGGGGCACGGAATCCTGTTATATTTTTACCTCGGTTGGAGAGGCGAGTAGGGTAACTCCTGAGGTATAACTTTTAGAGTTCACTTCACGCCAAACCACCTCGTGAAGGGGAACTCGGCCAACGTCAAGGAATGGCTATGTTTTCAAAATAAAAACATGACTTTCTAATAGCCTTGGCGGACTCAGTTGGGATAGCCCTCGGCCAAGGTATCCCAAATAACTGAGTATGATAATAATTTTTGGCATGAGCCAAGCTTTTTAAGAAATTCATAAGCCATACTGATTACTTGCTTTAAATAAATTGATTTCATTTGGTTGAAATAAGTTGAAAGATGATAAATTACAGTTTGATGAAATGTTTTAATAGTCTCCTTTTACTCGACTTTAGATATTTTGAGTGATGTTTGTTTACTCACTGGGATTTTATAATCTCACCACCCTCATTTCCACCCATTTCAGGTTCAGAATAGATTGTAGATAACTGATATCGGCAAGGATTACAGTTGAACTTGCCACATCCAAAGACTGTAGGTTCATTTCTATTGATACTTTTGGTCATTCGTGGGCCCACGTGTCACTGTAAATTAAATTCTATACTTTGGTTATCTGTATTACGGTATGTAAGAATTTATTTTGCTTTTACGCTATAAAAATTATTTATGCAGTGTTCTTAAAATATCGTTTTATGTGAAAATTGAATATTTTATTGAATATTTTTATTTTATTATAACAGTCATAATTCCATTTTAAACGAATGTTTTAGACATCCAAAATTATTTTTGATTAAGAAATATGTGTTTTCCACTTACATACTATATTTTTAGATGATTTTTGAGATTTTTGGGATAAATGACAAAAATACCCCTGTGAGACGGAAATTATTATTTCATTTGTTTAAGTTGGAAACAGTTTAAAATCTTTTAAAATGTGGTATTTGGAAACAGCTACCCACAGGGGAAATGAGAAGCTGATATTAAAGCCTTGCGGGGTCTCGGTTGACATTCTGGGTAATGAATGTAAATTGAGACGTCGCGGCGGTTGTCATGGGCTCGATGGGAGTTCCGGGTCGTGACACCATCCTTCACCACAAATTCAATTTTTTCTTATATTTCTCATATAGTATCAGAGCCTTAAGTTCTTCAAGCATTTCATGTTTCCACTAAGGGTCTTTAATTGCATAAGTGGCACAAGTTGGTTCAATAGCTTGGGGAAAAGGATGTTTAGTAACCATGTTTATCTATTTAGGTTTAAAGATATTGTTTTGTGACCTAGTAACCATAAGATGAGTTCTTTGTGGAATAGGATTTGAAACATTGTCAATTGAGCTTGAAAATCAAGATTGAGATGAAGAAGATACCTTTGTTTATGGTGATGGTGAAAAAGGTTGAATGCATAAGTCTGCCATTCGTGGAGGAGCAATGTGAATTGGTGTTAATGATGAAGTCGGCACAAAATTTGTTGGCCAAACAAAATATGACATAGAAGTAAGAAAGTCAGAATTTGTTAAAGAAACAAGAGATATGGTAGACAAGTTCTTATCAATATGTTTGATATTAGAAAAAGGAAACTAAGACTCACCAAATAAAACATTTCTTGATTTAAATATCTTGTAAGTGATAAGATGTAGGCATAGGTAAGCACTTTTATGTTTGGAATACCTTATGAAGACCCAAGGTTTGGATTTTTGATCAAGTTATTGCTTGGCATATGGTTTAACCATGGCTAACAAAAACATCCAAACACTTCTAGTTTATGGTAATTTAGTTATTGGTTAAAAGGAGTTTCATAAGGACTTTTACCAGCTAAAATTGAATAAGGTAATTGCTTAAATAGGTAGATAGTAGCATCAAAGGCATAAGACCATTATTGAAGTGGCATGGAAACTTGATGAAGAAGGGTGAGGCAAGTTTTTACTATACTTCTATGTCTTTTTTCAACAATGGCATTGTTAAGCCCAGCTCTATAATATATTTGCCATGTCATTCATGTACTTGATAGCATATCTTCATACTTGGATGCCTCGGAGAATGGTTAAAAGTCGATATTGTACTTAGTGGTACAATTAAGTCGATTAAAACCTCAAACTAGTTTGAATAGAGATTTTAGAATGTATTTAAGAGTTATTGAACCTTAGAATGTTTTAATATGGTGATTCGGAGTTCGAGGATTAATTTGGAGTGAAATTAGGAATTTTCATAATGTAAGGGCAAAATTGGAATGTTGGATAAAATTTTTGATCAAGTTTGACTAATTGGAGCATGATTTGAACTTGAGAAATGAAAATTTTTATTTTCGACATTTTTCTGAACATAAAGGTAAAACAATCATTTTATGTGTCCACAAGGACGTAATTGAAATTTTTGGAATTTTACACCACCATAACACTTGTCAAGCCCATGAATTTCACCTATTATTATTTTATACTTTGGATAATTAAGAGATTACATGTGGTGGTGAGAAATGCTTAATTGTTAAGTTTTAACCATAGACCAATCACATGGTGACACATGTCAAGTTTTAATATTTTTATAATATCCTTTATAAACTCAACATAAACTCTCCCATTTCACTCTTCATGGCTGGACAAAACAAAAAACAAAGAGAAAAGAATAGAAACAAACCCTAGAGAGGAAAATTCAAGAGAAATTTGTTGAATTTCAAAGAACAAAACAATCAAAGGTAAGATTTTTCAATTTTAGCTTAAGATCTACTTTTCCCATGCTCTCTTTTTCATTATCTATGGATGAAACACAAGTTTCCATGAGGGAATACTTGCTGGCCGAACATAAAGAGAGAGGTTTTGATGATGGATTTTGCTAGATTTCATGATATCTTAGTGTTTTTAGTTGTTTGATGATGTTTGGCATGAAAAACAAGCAAGAAAATCACATGCCCTTCAACAACCCTCTTTGGCCAAATTTTATAGATGACATGTTGATGATGGATTGTGTTGTATTTCATGTTATTTAGCTCGTAATTGATGATTTATGGTATCAGATATCGAAAACGGCTATCGAAAAGTATAGTTCCTTTAGTAAACGACTTGAACAATAATGAGAAAATCATAGTAAATGGACTTGGATTTGATTCCTAATGATGTAGATGGATTTATTGGACTATGTGAACACTGATTAGCACGTTAGTTCCAAATCGGAATGAATTTCGGTTACAATGAATTAAGTCACAATCAAGTTCATTAAGGTACTTTGGTGTATTTGGAATATTCGAAGTGTAATGAATATATTTGAAGTTGAATCGGATGTTTTGGTTAATTCAACAGTGTATAGTTCGAGTTAAGTCGAATACAAATTCAGTCCGATCATAATTGAACCCACGTAGAACACCGTCTTTAAGTGATTATTCGAACAATTTTCATTCAATTCCATGCATTCATATAGAGCCTGAAATAGTTTTATAACAGTTTGGCACAAATATATTGAATTACGTATAGTGTATTATGTATAGGTGGTGAGCCCTTTGATAAGGGTAAAGATATCGTACCCGAGGACCAAGAATAAGAGTACTCCAAACTCCCGTTATTGTGAGTAATCAGATGTTCACCTTAACTATCTAAAATAGTTTATACTCGTTTATATAATTTTAAAGAATAATGAACTTAAACCGTAGATTTTTATGTTTTATAAGTTAAGTGATGGTTAAATGAATGAGGTTTATAAATTGTTTTGCAATTCAATGATGATTTTGGAAATTGAGTAAGTGGAGACTATATACTTATGTTATCTATATATATATATATATATATATATGGTTTGAATTGATGGCTTATGACAATGTGATGGCATGAATGGCTGGATTTATCGTTTGTAGATTATATAAACTGTTTTGTTTTATCTTGACAGGCTGGGTAATATTATATTAGCCATGTCATGCTGTCGAAATTTTTATTGATTTGGTGGGTTATTTGATTAGCTTATAGCAGTGGGTGGGTTTCCGTGGACCAGCCTATTAGAGGGACACGGTAAACCCCGTTATATTTTACCTTAGTATGAGAGGCGCAAAGGGTATCTCCTAAGGTAAGTTTAGAGTTCACTTCACGCCGAACCACCACGTGAGGATGAAACTCAGCCAACGCCAAGGAATGGCTATGTTTTAAAAGTAAAAAACATGCTTTATGGGTATATGTCGTTTTAACATCCTTGGCGGACTCGGTTGAATGCTCGGGCTAAGGTGTCACCGAGTACAAGTTTTGCCACAAGCCAAGTTTTTAAGAGAATCATAAGCCTTGTTGATTATTTTGATGAAATGTAATTATTTTATATGAATTGAAATGAGTTTTGAATGTTATGAATTACATTATTATGGGATGATTTAACTGTCTCCATTTACTCGGCTTTAGATATTGTAGATGAACTTTGCTTACTCATTGGGTTTATAAAAAAACTCACCCTTTTTTTTACCCATTTCAGGCTCAGGACAGTCTGTAGACAGCCGATTTTGTCGAGGGTTGCTTTTGGATTTGCATCCTTAGAAATCGAAGGTCTATAGTCTTGTATATTTTCAGTTATTTTGGGGGCCCACATGTCATTGTAGAATATTTTTGTATACCTGGTTTAGTGTACTATTATATATATGAATTTATTTTACTCTTACACTATAAAAATTGTTTATGCAATATTCTATAAATATTGTTTTATAAGAAAATGAAATATTTTATTTAATATTATTATTTAGTTTGATTAGCCATAATTTCATTTTAAATGGATGATTTAGATTACTAAAATTAATTTTAGATAAGAAATGTATATTTTTCAATCGTATGCTGTATATTCACCAAGTTTCAAAATTTTTGAGTAAAAATGATCAAAATGCCCCTGAATGGCAAAATTATTATTTTTTTGTTTTTGATTTAAAAATAATTTATATTCCCTTAAAACATGATATTTAGTAACTATTGCTCACATGGAAAATATAAAATTGATGCAAGAGCCTTGTGAGGTTTCGGTTGACATTCCGAGTAATGAATGTCTATCGAGATATTGCGACAGTTGTCACGGGGTTCAAAGGGAGTATCGGGTCATGACAGGCATTATGTTATGGTGTATATAAAGGGGTCTGGAGGTGTTGAATAGCAAAAGAACTAAAAGAAGACTTTAATGCTTCGTATTCTCCTCTACAATCTAAGTAAATAAAATGAACAGAAAAACAAAAATAGTTTTCTACCATTGATTTAAACTTAGAAAATAATAAATTGATATCAGATTTATGTTTCAAAGGAAAAATCCAAATGTATCTCGTAAAATGATTAACAAATGAAACATAATATCGAAAACCATTAATAAAGAAAACCTGTTAAGGTCCCTAAATATTAGTGAGAAGTATTTTAAGAGGTTTATTATCGACCAAACTAGACTTAGCAAAAGATAGTTTGTGGATCATATTACAATAGCAAGTGCTGCATAAGCTATTGAAAATAGAAGATGAACAAGGCAGAGAGAAGTTTTTGATCATGAATTGCAAAGTGTGGTTGGAAAGATGACCAAGCCTTTGAGGCCATTTAATAGAACTAGTTTTTGTGCCAATAAGTGCTAGAGCTTGTAGAGTGACAAGTGGCTTAGTTGTTTGAAAGTCATAAACACCATTGCTACTCTGGCCACTTGCAGATGGCTTCCTCATGTATGGATCCTTTATTTAAAAATGATATGGGAAAAATTCCATGGAAATGGAATTGGTAGCACAAAATTTTAAAAGAAAAAATAAGTTTCTACTTGCTGTAGGAACACAAAGGATATCTTGTAAAGAAAATGAAGAGGAGTGGGTGGTAAGAGATGTAAAACTAGTGTGTGTAATGGGTAAACTTGTGCCATCACTAATAAAAATTTTGTCAAGCTTTCCATATGGTGAGTTGAGTGTTCGATTCTATAAATTTGGAGTAACATGGTGGGAAGCTCTAGAATGAACAATCCAAGAAGAGTTCTGATTATTTATAGTGGCATGATGTGCCATTGGTTGAGTAGAAGGTTGTCGTGGCTTGATTCGAAAATAATTTTTTGCTATGTGGTCTAGCTTGTCAGAAAACTGGAATCTAACTTGTATAGTGGACTGATTGGTAGGAATTGTTTTCTTTGAAAATGATTATGGGCCATAATTGTTGCTTTGGTTGTTATAACTGGAGGATTTGCCAAGCTGCTTGGGTTTGTCAAATGTGGTAGAGAAGGCTTTGGTGGAAAGATGAGTAGATGGAGGAGTGTAATCCTAAATAGATTCAAATTTCTTTAAAAAATCTTCATATTCTTGCAGTTTTTGAAGGAGTTCTTCAAATGAGATATGAGTTTCTTTGGCCTTTACTACTATTGTTATTTCTTTGAATTCAATGCCAAAGCCATTCAAGGCATGAATCACAAGGTCTTCTTCACTAACAGAACAATTGATCAAGGTTAATTCATGGGTTATACTCCTTAAAATATGAAAACATTCACTTATAGATTTGGTTCTTTTAGGTTGGGTGAGCTTTTCTCTCAATTTCATCATTCTATATTTGGATTTGTTGGCAAAGAGTTGGCTGATTTTTTGCCAAGTATCAAATGAGGTTGATTTTTTGCCAAGTATCAAATGAGGTGCTACAAGTAGTAAAAAACGGAACAACTGATTTTGCAGAAAAGGAAATGATGGTATGAATTAGTAGTTTACCTTGTTGAATCCAATGATCATAGTCAAGATTTGAAATCAATTGAGGTCGGTTTGAATTTGGTTAGGTTATTAAAGTTAGAGAACAGGGCATGGAACCATCAATGTAGCCATATATGTTATAGCCATGAAGCGAAGAGTTGAATTAGGCACACCAAAATGTTGGCTCCATTAGTTTTTGATGATAATAAAACATTCCCATTTATTTGTGTCTAACACCTTACTTGAGTGTGCAGGAAATTAATATATGAAATTAATTTTTTAACTCTTCAAAGAGTATTTTTTATAGAAAAAAAAGGATAAAATAAACAAGATGTAACTGAATAACATGGAGGAAGCTTATTGGTGAAACGAGGAAGAATGTTGGTCGATTAAAGTTTCAAATTGAAGAAATGGCAGGCTGAAGAGTTTGAGAAACAAAATCAACGTAGTCGACCAAGACAGTCGACTAACTGCTCTTTGCCAAGATCTGTAAACCAGAAATAAAATCAACTTAGTTGACCAAGTCAGTCGACTAAGAGCTCTCTGTCTGCAATTTGAACCAGAGCACTACAAGACAGATTAACGGCTAGAACTCATCCTTAACTTTTTGCAACGGATATAAACTGTCAAACTACCATCAGAGGTGCATCTCTAAGTAGAAAAGGGTCTTCCAATAATGAGAAACAAGTTTTGAGAAGCCTTAAATGAGATTTGAGCTATAGAAAGTAAAAAAAACCAGAAAAGTTTCATTGTACTTGTCTGCACTTAAACGCCTATTCTTTGCAATTGTATTTAGCACTCAATCTTGTACCACTCAGATCAACCAGTAATCATAGGTACCTTCTTTTACTACTTCTCTTGTATTCTTAAAGTGAGGGAGTCACTCTAAGGGGTTGTTCAAGTTTGGGATAGCTTGATTGTTGTAGGTTGTGGTTGAGCCTTGGAAAACCACATTGGGTTTTAGTTGAGCCCGTGAAAATCTAGTGTAAAAGGTTGTGGCTGAGCTTGGTAAAAGCCATTGTAAAGCTTGGTGAAAGCTTGTGAATTTCACCGGTCCATAATAGATTTGTGGGAAAATCCTTGGTTGGATAATCAAGATAGTGGATGTAGGTCTTGGACCGAACTATTCTAAATTGTTGTGCATCTTATACTCTGTTTTTATTTTCTTAAGTTCTGAAAATTAGTTTCCAATATTGTTAAGAGCCAAATTGTGCTATTCACCCCCCCTTTAGCACATATTATAGGGACCAACAATTGGTATCAGAGCTAGTTCCCTGTTATTAAGGCTTAACATCCTTTGGGAGGATCCAAATGGCTCAACAAAAATTAATAGTGGCTGAGAGACAATCAACAAACAGACCACCTCTGTTTGATGGCTCTAATTACCCTTATTGGAGCACTAGAATGTCAATTTATATTAGGGCTATAGATTATGAAATGTGGGACGTCATAACTGATGGACCCTTTATGCCCTTAACTGTGAATGTAGTGACAAATGAGTTGATGCCCAAGCCAAGGTATGAATGGACTGAGGCTGAAACTAAGAAAGTTCAAATAAATTTTAAAGCCATATCTACACATTACATTGTGCCTTAACCCCCACTGAATTTAACAAAATCTCAAGCTGTACAACAACTAAACAAGTGTGGGAGAAACTTAGAATAATCCATGAAGGGACTTCTCAAGTCAAGGAGTCCAAAATTACTCTCTTAACACATAGTTATGAAATGTTCAAAATGGAGCCTGACGAAGACATCACTAGCATGTTTGATATGTTTACAAACATCACAAATAAATTAAGTCAGCTAGACAAGCCTATCCTTGAACATGAATTAGTTAAGAGACTGCTTAAAAGCCTACCAAAATCTTGGAAGCCAAAAATGACTGCCATTAGAGAGGCTAAAGATCTGAACATCATCACACTTGATGAGATTTGTGATTCTCTTCTTACTCATGAGTTGGAGCTTAAGGAAGAAGACTGAAGGGAAGCAAAGCAAAAGAAAAAGAGTATTGCACTCAAAGCCAACATCCTAAAGAAGAGCTAGAAGAGCTTTCCTGTGATGATGATGAAGAATTAACTCTAGTTGCAAGAAAATTCAAAAAGCTAATAAGCAGAAGAAATCGAAGGCTAACTAGAAGAGGTTTCAGGAAAGAACAAGGTGCCACGTGGAACAAACAAAATTGACTCCAACAAAAAAGAGGAGCTCATCTACTACGAGTGCAAGAAACCTGGTCACTTCAAGTCTGAATGTCCATTGCTGAAAGATGAAACTCTCAAGAAAAATAAGAAATCCAAGAAAGCAATGGTGGTTGCTGCATGGTCGGATAGTGATACTTCAAGCTCTGAAACTGATGATGAAAAATCTGAAGAAAGAGCAAATATCAGAGGTATCCACATCCCCTTGCATTAATTCTTATGATGATTTACAAGATGAGTATGAGTGCCTGTATGATGAATTTGAAAAACTTTTTTCAAAATACAAATCATTAAAGAAAAAGGCTGCATTACTTGAAAATGATTTGGAACAAATCAAACAAGAATTCACTTCTGTTTTTGAGCAAATAAATATTTTGGAAATTGAGTTAGAATACTCAAAAACAGACTTTGAGGTTTTAAAACAAGAACTGGAAAACAAGTCTGAAGCTTTGCAAATAACTCTTGTTGAAAATGCAACTCTAAAATGTTTGAAAAATGAATCTTCAAAAAGAGATGCATACCACAATAAAAATTCAGCTAAAGCATTACCTAAATGTTATAATTGTGGTAAACATGGTCATTTATCATATAACTATTTTAAGAAATGAAAAGTGCAGAAAGTTAAGAAAATCTGGGTTCCTAAGGGATCCTTTGTTGCAACTAACACTCAAGAACCCATCAAAGTATGGGTACATATAAAGAAAAACTGAAATTATGTTTTGTAGGTTGAGCTGGACTTAAAGGAGACATGTCCAAGAGCTCAACTCAAGAAGAAACAGCCTTGGTACTTGGACAGTGGCTGTTCATGGCACATGGCAAGACATGAAATGCTATTTGCTCAACTGGATAAGAGAAAGGGAGGAACCGTATCCTTTGGAGATGATTCAAAAGGAAAAATCCATGGTATAGGTACGGTTGTTAAGAATTACCAAACTCAAATTAGTCACGTGTTGTTGATTAAAGGCTTAAAGCATAATTTACTAAGTATTAGTTAATTATGTGATAAAGGATTTAGAGTGTGCTTTGATTCAACAAAGTGTGAAGTGATAGATATGAGTACAAATAAAATCTTATTTATAGGAAATAGATTGAAGAATATGTATGTAATTTTTCTTGAAGATCTTGAAGTAAATAGTGAAGTATGTCTCGTTGCAAATGTTGAAAATGATAATTGGCTATGGCATAGGAGATTAAGACATGTGAGCATGCATACTATGTCAAAATTAATTAAGAAAAATCTTGTTGCTGGACTGCTTGAGTTAAAAATTGAAAATGAGAGGATATGTGATGCTTGCCAACTAGGAAAACAAGTTAGGATATCCTTCAAGTCTAAGAAGATTGTGTCAACATCTAGACCTCTTAAATTGCTTCATATTGATCTATTTGGTCCAATAAGCACAACTAGCTTAGGAGGAAAATCTTATGGCTTTGTAATAGTTGATGACTATTCTAGATATACTTGGGTGTATTTTCTTGCTCATAAGAATGATGCTCTTTAAGCATTCTTAAGTCATTGTAAGAAAGTAAAAAATGAAAAAGGACTAGCCATAGTTAGCATAAGGAGTGATCATGGAGGAGAATTTGAAAATAGTGAGTTTGAAAAATTTTGCAATGAAAAGGGGTTGGATCACAATTTTTCTACGCCTAGAACACCCCAGCAAAATGGACTTGTAGAGAGGAAAAACTGAACCTTGAAGGAAATGGCTAGGACCATGCCATGTGAGAACAACCTACCTAAATATCTTTGGGTTAAGGCAGTAAATACAGTAGCTTATATTCTTAATAGAGTCTCAATAAGACCCTTGATTTCAAAGACTTCATATGAACTTTATAAAGGTAGGAAACCAAATATTTCTCACCTTAGGAGTTTTGGCTGTAAATGCTTTATATTGAACAATGAAAAATAGCCCCTAAGGAAGTTTGATGTAAAGAGTGATGAAGCAATATTTTTAGGATATGCTTTAAACTCAAAGACCTATAGAGTTTTTAACAAAAGGACCTTAACCGTTGAAGAATCAATTCATGTAGTTTTTGATGAGTCAAATGCATTACAAAAAGAAGTTGATGATGATGATGATGATGATGATGATGTAGAAGTCTTAAAAAAACAAATGGAGGAAATGAGCTTAGAAAACAACAAAAATAATGAAGAAAGCTCACCTAGAAGAGAAAATGAAACTCCACTTCTAGAAAATCTTCAAAGAGTAGAAAATCAACATGATGATCTACCAAAGAGTTGGAGATTTGTAAGAGATCACCCACAAGACCAAATAATAGGTGACATTTCACAAGGAGTTAAAACTAGGAAAGCAACTAGAGAAACTTGTGAGTTTTAAGCTTTTATATCTCAAATTGAACCAAAAAACTTTGAAGAAGCTGAAAAAGAGGAAAATTGGATAATGGCCATGCAAGAAGAACTTGATCAATTCACAAAGAGTCATGTATGGTCATTGGTACTTAGACCTTCAAATCACTCTATTGTTGGTACAAAATGGGTATTTAGAAATAAGGTAGATGAGCACGAAAATGTGGTTAGAAATAAAGCTAGGGTGGTAGCAAAAGGATACAACCAAGTAGAAGGAATAGATTATGATGAAACTTTTGCTCCGGTTGCTAAGATTGAAGCCATAAGGTTGTTGCTAGCTTTTGTATGTTTCATGAATTTTAAATTGTTCCAAATGGATGTAAAAAGTGCATTCTTAGATGGATTAATTCAAGAGGAAGTATATGTAGAACAACCACCTGGTTTTGAAGACTTTGAAAAATCTAATCATGTTTTCAAACTTCATAAAGCCTTGTATGGATTGAAACAAGCTCTTAGAGCTTGGTATGAAAGGCTTTCAAAATTTTTAGTTGAAAAAGGGTATGATAGAGGCAGCATCGATACTACATTGTTCATTAAGAGATATCTAAATGATTTAATTGTTGTGCAAATATATGTGGATGATATTATATTTGGTGCAACTAATGAAGCTTTATGCAAGAACTTTGCAAAGGAAATGCATGGTGAATTTGAGATGAGCATGATGGGAGAGTTAAAGTACTTTCTTCGTCTTCAAATCAAACAAAGTGAGGAAGGAATCTTCATCAACCAAGAAAGATATACCCATGATATGCTCAAGAAATTTGATATGTTAAAGCTGAAATCAATTTCCACACCAATGAGTCCATCCACCAAACTCGACTTAGATGAAAAAGGTAAGGATGTAGATCAAAAGCTCTATAGAGGTATGATCGGCTCTCTTTTCTAACGGATATAGAGTTAATAAAACATTCCCATTTATTTGTGTCTAACACCTTACTTGAATATGCAGGAAATTAATATATGAAATTAATTTATTAACTCTCGAAATAGTATTTTTGTTAGAAAAAGAGGGATAAAATCAATAAGATGTAACTGAATAACATGGAGGACGCTTATTGGTGAAACAAGGAAAAATGTTGGTTGATCAAAGTTTCAAATTGAAGAAATGACGGGCTGAAGAGTTTGAGAAATAGAATCAACTTAGTCGACCAAGGCAGTCGACTAACTGCTCTCTGTCAAGATTTGCAAACCAGAAACAGAATCAACTTAGTCGACCAAGTCAATCGACTAAGAGCTCTTTGTCTGCAATTTGAACCAGAGTACTACAAGATAGATTAACGGTTAGAACTCATCCTTAACTATTTCTAATGGATATAAACTGCCAAACTGCCATCAGAGGTGCATCTCCAAGTATAAAAGGGTCTTCCAACAATGAGAAACAAATTTTGAGAAGCCTTGAATGAGATTTGAGCTATAGAAAGTAGAAAAAATCAGAAAAGCTTCACTGCAGTTGTCTGCACTTAAACACCTACTCCTTGCAATTGTATTTAGCACTTAATCTTGTACCACTCAGATCAACCTATGATCATAAGTACCTTTTTTTACTACTTCTTTTGTATTCTTAGAATGAGGGAGTCACTCTAAGGGGTTGTTCAAGCTTGAGATAGCTTGATTGTTGTAGGTTATGGTTGAGCCTTGGAAAATCACATTGAATTTTAGTTGAGCCCGTGAAAAACTAGTGTAAAAGGTTGTGGCTGAACCTGGTAAAAGCTATTGTAAAGCTTGGTGAAAGCTTGTGAATTTCACCGATCTATAGTGAATTTGTGGGAAAATCCTTGGTTGGATAATCAAGGTAGTGAATGTAGGTCTTGGACCGAACCACTCTAAATTGTTGTGCATCTTATACTCTGTTTTTATTCTCTTAAGTTCTTAAAATTAGTTTCCAATATTGTTCAGAGCCAAATTGTGTTATTCACCCCCCTCTAGCACATATTATAAGGACCAACACAAAAAAGGAAGTTGGAAGTGGTAAGTTTAATAGGAAGTTGAGTTGCTGTATGTATGGTTATCAATGGTGACAGTTGCTTATTTGACACAGTTGAGTTTAGATTTAAGCAGGGATTGGAACTAATGATATGTAAAAAGGAGGATGTTTAAAAAGAGAATGATCCATGGTAAGTTTGAAGAGAGAAGGGATTATGAAAAGATAAAAACACTTGACTCGTTAGAGCAAATAAGGCTCTGATAGTGTATGAGAAATATGGTATTATGCAAATGGTACTTAAGAACTTGTTCCTCCCCTTGTCAACATACCTATGATAGGATACAAATGGATCTTCAAAATTAAAAGACATCCCAATGGCTCAATTTCCATATATAAAGCCATATTAATGGCTAAAGGTTATAAGCAAAGGCCTGAACTTGATTACACAGAAACCTTCAGCCTAGTTGTCAAACCAGTCACATTTAATTTGGTATTATGCTTGGCAATATCCAAACAATGGCCCTTCTATCAACTAAATCCTCAATAGAAGTTGAATATCGAGGCATTGCAATTTTAGTCATAAAAACAATTTGGATTCAATATTTGCTCTCTGAATTCCAATGCAAACTTACGACATTTCCAACTATCCTCTGTGATAACTTAAATGTAACATATACTTGTGTAAGTCCAATATTCCATACTAAAATAAGCATCTTGCATTCAATTATTTTTTTGTCAGAGAAAAAGTTAGCCAAAGACAACTTCAAGTAAGACATGTCTCAACTACACAACAATTGGTCAATGCCTTCACCAAACCATTGTCCAAGTCCATATTTCATTACCTTTTATCCAAGATTGGTGTTTCCAATGGAACCACCATCTTGCGGCAACATATTAAATAGAATAGAGTACTACAAGATCACATTGATAAGGATAACTTGAAGTCACACAATCAACCAAGGATGAAAAATTGAATTAATCTTCATAGTCATCAAAATCAACCAAGGATAAGTAGTTGAACCAATCTTCATAATCGTAACATTTAGAATTCAATCGAGGATAACTCTTGCATACTTATCATGTACTTTGATGTAATCTTTATCTAACCTATATTGTGATTTTGATGTAATCTTATATTAGTTATTTCTTCTTATTTAAGAGGCTTCCTATGTACTATAAATTCATAGTGAATGCAAAGCTATAAAACCATCCTTCATCACAAATTCAATTCTCTCTTATATTTCTCATAATAGTGATAAGACTGCAATGTGTGCAATGAGTCTTTCCACCCAAAATATATAAAAAAATGAATCTAAAAAAGTTATCTAGAATGACAATAGTAATGGCATATGAACAAAAAACCCCCACTAACCTTGCGATTGGCTTAGAAAACGTACAATCTAATTAATCTGTTTTATTGAATGAAGTCCATGAGTTTAACATGCCTTGCAAGGAAATTGTAAAGTGTTACAATTATGAGATCCCTATGCATCAAAGCATAATCTCTAAATTGTCTTTAGTTGATGTATCATTAAGATTGTGCTATAAGGTGTTATCTCAATAAGTAAGTCACAAGATTGTCCAAGAGGGGAGTGAATTGGACTTTAAAAGTTCTCTAAGAGATTTAAAAACCTTGAGATGATAAGAGTGGTTTTGTCAAAAAAATTGCTTCAAGTATGGTTTTTAACAAATAGGATGCAAAGGCAATTTAATAAACCACTTGAGAAGTATGTGATTTAGAATAAGTATTTTTCAACTCAAAATGCAGAATTTAAGATAAGATGAAAATATTTTTGAACGACCTAAGAAAATATTTTCAAATGTAATCCAACTAATTTTTTATAACTTTGTTATATAAAGTTATTTTGAGCACATATTAGGGGTTTTAGTAGCTAGACCTTTGAGTTTTCAGATTCGGATGCTAGCATTTTAGGTATTTTTCTAATGTAAGTTAGATTACATGATGAATAGTTAAATTAAGTTGTTTTAGTTTAATTTTATTTTGTTTTGTTTTAATTTACTTTATGAATAGTTAATGTCAATTTCTCTCATGGTTTTGTGCAAGATATGTGATGCGCAAGGTGAAATTAAGTTATGATAGCATAAGTATGGTGAATGTGTCACTCATATATGTTATAGTAATTTAAAGATAACTTGAGCTGTAGGAGTCCAATTGATGTGATGTTTTATTCATTGGAAAGCTAAGAGAATGGACTACAACTTTCATGTTTACCATATTGCCCAGTTTGGACTAGATCAAGGTGAAAATCACGTCCAAATTTGATAGATAGATGTAAGTTTGCACACAAGGCAACATGGCGACTGAGGCTGTGGCTTTAAGTTACCCATGGCTGTGACGTTGAAAAAACTATTGACATAGTGCTGGGAAGATCACAGCCATGGTGCTGAGCTGGAGGGTTTCACCATACATTTGGCTGAGAGCAGATCATCGTGATGCCAGAAAATGAGTGTTGTGACACTACCAAGTCTTGTCACGATGCCGTAATGCCAAGAAGTAAAAGCTGTGGTGCCACCTCAGTTTCCAAAATTAAAACTCTGTTGAAAAATTAGAATGTAGCACACCTTTCAAATATTTAAAAGGCTTTTTTTATAGCATTCAGGGACAGAGATGGCAACAGCTTTTCTGGAGAATTAGAGCTAAGAATCAAGCAAGAATTCGAGAGCAATTGAGAGAGATTTGAGATCAGCTAGGCTTCAACATTAGTTTATTACTCTACTTTTGTGTTATTTTTATTTTCTTGTTTTGAATTCATGGCTAAATTTCTTTCAATAGTGTTTTATTTAGATATTATGACCTAATTTGCTTTTCTAGGATTATGGTGGATTTCAACACGTAGTTTGAATACTTGTTTTCTGTTATTTATCATGAATGGGTATCATTTTACTTATTCAAATATGTTCTTTATGCCTTTAATTGCCTGATTAATAATTAATTGATCTGTAAATCTAATTGAAACTCGACAGAGAGATTTTAAAGTTAACTAAGATTTGAATAGTGTATGTTAACGTCACTTAGGTGATCTGATTCGATATTCGAGTAGACATACGCTAATTGCCATACATAGCCAAATTAGAACACTTGCTTAATGAACTTAATGTAATTGATTCCTATAGACATATAGTGAACTAATTAAGTTAGGTATTTGTACAAGTATCTTGACAGAGACTTGTCCATAGCTTTGGATTCCAAGTTAGTAAAACCACCCGGGAAAGATAAATAACAAGTAAAGCTAGTATCAGATAAAGTATTGATTGAACCCATGATCCTAGGTTTTTAATCTACTCATTTTCTCAATATATTTAATTTCTGTTGGTTAATTTAGTATTTCTTTTAAATGTTGTTTTTGATTAGTTTAGTAATTTTCAGATTGCTTTAATAAGATTAATTTGTTATATAATTTTAGTACTTAGTGAAACTTTAGAAACAAATCCTTGTGGGAATGATAATATGGACTTACTATCTATATTACTTGTTTGATACGTATTCTTACGTGTACAAAATTAACAGTAAGTTTTTGGCATCATTGCTAAGGATTTTGTTTTCTTTATTATTTTCTAATACTAAAATTTTACAAATTAGTCTTAATTTAAGTTTTATTTCTTTGTTTTGCAAGTGTGTTCAGTCATTTCATGAGAATAACAACCAGCTTGGAGACTATTCCGTGCAATCTAGAAATTGAGAGAACATTCCATAGACTTCGACGAGAAAATCAACAAGGTGTTGCTCCCTTGACCACAATGGCTGATCAACAGGATGAACAACAAATCCAAGAGCGTGTAGTAGCTGAAAATTGTTGCTTAAGGGATTATGCTATTCCTTTGGTACAAAGAGTTCCATCGGGCATTCGAAGGCCAACTATTCAAGCAAATAATTTTAAGATCTAGTTGACTATCATCACCATGATTCAAACCTCAATCTAGTTTGGGGGCCTTCCAAATGATGATCCAAATGGCCATATATCAAACTTCTAGGAGATTTGTGATACTTTTAAATACAATGGTGTCACAGACGATGCAATTCATTTGAGGCCTTTTCTATTCTCATTGAGGGACAAAGCTAAAGCATGGTTGAGTGCATTCCCTACTAGCTTAATAACAACATGAGATGATCTTCCTCAAAAGTTCCTTGCCAAATTCTTTCTTCTAGCTAAGACAGCGAAAATGAGGAATGATATTACATCATTCATTCAGCAAAATTCTGAATCGTTGTATGAAGCTTGTTAAAGATACAAAGAATTACTTTGGCGTTGTCTTCACCATGGTCTTCCAAAGTGGCTTTAGTTGCAAACTTTCTACAATGGTTTGAGTGGATGTTCGAACCACCATTGATGCTGCTGCAAGAGGAGCTTTAATGGCTATTTCGATTGATGGGGCATACAATTTGTTGGAAGAGATGGCTACAAAAAACTACCAGTGAAAGTAGAGTGATTAAATGTCATGACCCGGAACCTCTCTCAGGCCCATGACAATCGCCGCGACGTCCCGATTGACACTCATTATCCGGAATGCAAACCGGAACCCCGCAAGGCTTACATATCAGTTTGTTTCCTTTCCTGTGAGCAATCGTTGTTAAATATCGAGTTTTTAGAGAATATACACTATTTTAGATCAAAAACAATCAAAATAAAATTTTCGCCACACAGTGGTATTTTGGTTATTTTTTTTTCTCAAAAATTTTGAAACTGGCTAAAACGTAATATACAAGTACAAAATACATAATTCATATTCAAAATGAGTTTAAAAGTCTAAAATCTTCATTTAAAACGAAATTACGGTTATTTGAATATAATAAGAAAATAAAAGAAATATTAAGGGAAATATTCTATTTTCTTATAAAACAATATTTATAGACTTATACGTGAATAATTTTTATAGCGTAAAAGCTAAATAAATTTATACATACTGAAATACAGTAAGCCAAAATATTTAATTTAATTTACAATAACAAGAGGGCCCCCGAATAAACAAAAGTAAAGAGGATTGTGAACCTACGGTTAGAAAAATGCAGATCCAATGGTAGTCCTCGATGATATCAGCTATCTACAGTCTATACTGAACTTGAAATGGGTGGAAAGGAGGGTGGTGAGGTTATAAAATCCCAATGAGTAAACAGACATTATCATAAATATCTAAAGGCGAGTAAAATGGAGGCAAGTTTAAAAAACAAATTTCAACCCATTTCATAATGTTTTCAATTTATTTCTTAAACCATAAAATATTTGTAATTTACCAAAACAATTGTTAAGGCTTATGTCTTTTATTAGAACAAGGCTCAAGTCAAAACTAATCCTCGGGGATATCTTGGTTGAGGCATCTAACCGAGTCTGCCAAGGGTGTTAAAATATTCACACGTGAAACAAATTTTTATTTTTAAAATAAGCCGTCCCTTGGCGTTGGCTGAGTTACACATTCACGTGGGGGTTAGACGTGAAGTGAGCTCTAATAGTACCCCGGGAGTTACCCTCCTCGCCTCTACAACCGGAGTAACTATATAACTGGGTTTACCGTGCCCCTCTAATAGGCAGTCCACGAGAACCCATCACTGCAGTGACTAACCCACCAATTTTAATAAATTTTCGACAGTATAACGTGACTTTTACTTTTTTATCCAGCCTGCACAATAAAAACAACTTACATAAATTTCCCAATGCACTCACAAAATATAGCCACATATACTCATTTCTCATAAGCCATTCCTAGGAAAATATATATTTTTCAAGTCAATTTGCAGCCTCCAATTACTCAATTTCATAATCAATACAATATATTTTTATTTGTCACATTTATTCCTAAAATATCAAAAATCCCGTTTTAATCTCGTTCTCATTTCATAAAATACATAAAGGGAATTTAAAAATAAACTCTAGATAATTTACAATAATAATAAGTTTACTCACCGTTTGTACAAACTAAAAGCTTTCTAAGCGCCCCAATCACTACTCGTCGGGTATGACTTCTTTGCCTTTTCCGGAAGGCTCTCCTCCTAGACACATTACAAAAATTTACACAATTCATCACATTGATGCTAAATCACTATATAATTAACTTAAATCCTATACTAATGCATGGTATGAAATGCAATAGCCTAAAACGGCTTAAACGCAGTATTAACCTATTTTTGGCACTTTGCCCGATAAATTGCTAACGCGCTCCATTTTAGCTATAAATCATCCCATTCTCTCTCCAACATTTCTAACCATTAAATATCAGCCAATAACCTTCTAAAAACAACAAAATCAGCTCACTCCCTTCCTTGGAAATTTCGGCCAAAAATGGGACATTAACTCGGTTAATTTTCTACTTTGTTTTTCTATCACGTTTAATCATTTTTCATCATTTTCTCTTATTTCCCTTAGAATAAAATCAATTCATCATCATTGTACAGAATTGAGCATCCAGCCAAGAGTGGGTATTGTGAAAATTTAATGATTTCTTGCCCAATTTAATTTCTAAACACATTTAACTAACTAAAACTATCAATTTAACTAAAAATCAAAACCTAAAAATTTCAATTTCTCTCCCCTAGAATTTCATCCAGCCCTTGATATCACTTTTTGATCTCTCTCCTCAAGCATGCTAAATGGAAATAAAGGCATAGGAAAGGTAGAAATCAAGCTAAAATCAAAAAATCTTACCGGTTAGATGTGTAAACGGTCGAAAATCGTGAATTCCCCTTTGAATTTTCTTGTTTCTCTTTGGTTTTTCTTTTTTTCTTCCTTTCCTCTCTATTTCCTCTCTTGTTCTTCCTTATGGCCGGCCAGCACTTAAAATGGGATTTAAATGGGCTGACTTTTCATTAAAATAATATTATTTCATTAAAAAATACCACGTGTCACTTTCCCATTGGCCCATTTTTAAAATTTCATCCATTTGTTTCCAAATTTTCACCATACACTTGTCCCACATATCCATAGCTTAAATAAAATTCTCAGACTTATCCAAAGCCTCGGTGGAGTAATTTTTGAAATTTACACTTTTACCCCCGTAAAAGTAAAAAATTACATTTTTGCCCAAAAAACTGAAAAATTGCCCATAGACATATTTTTCATCCCTTATACTCATACCATTCTCCAATTTGTCAAATTTGATCTAAATTCTCTCAAAATCTCAAATTTTGTCCGCTGGTGGTAAAATTACGATTTTGCCCCTACACTCCAGAAATCACCAGAATTAAACTTTTTCACTTCCTATCATTAAATTATACTCCAAATAGTTAATCTTTATCAAAAATTTCACTCCATGATCGAATTATTATCTTAGGTGGCAAAATGACGATTTTACCCTTGAACATCAAAATTTCCAATTTTACCTCAAATGAACCCTCGAACTCCGAACAATCATTTTTAGTCATTCCTTGACTATAAAATATTAAATTTCATCCTACAATTCCTATTTGAACTAGTTCGAGGTTAAATCAACTCAAGTGTACCATTTGGTACAATACCGAGTTTCGTCTATCTTAGGTGCTTTTCCTAGCATAATAACATGCTACTCAGTGCATGTATGTCATGACATGTGTTTATAGGGTCAGGTTTTATATTAAAGCATAAGAGAGTAGCTGGAATTCATGATGTAGATGCCATGTCAGCATTATCTGCTCAAGTAGCAACTCTAACAAAGGCTCTTGAATCTTGTGGTACTAACTCTATGTAAAGTCTTTTTGTAGCCTGTGAGTATTGTGGAGATAATCATGCAAGTCATCAATGTCCAAGCTCAACAAAAACAATTCAATTTGTGGGGAATAAATTGTAGAATAACCCCTACTCCAACATTTACAACCCAAGGTGGAGGAACCATCCAAATTTTTCTTGGGCTAATGATCAAGTGTCTTCCTCAATTTCAAGGCCAAATGTACCTCGGACATTCCAATAGCAAGCCAAAGAACCTATCTAAAAAAAGAAGTTAATTATGGAAGATTTGCTAAGGTAGTACATGACACAAAATGATAGCATTATACAAAGTCAAACAGCTCTCATTCAAAGTGAAGCAACATCAATTCGAAACCTTGAGACTTAGATTGGTCAACTTACTAATTTATTAAAGAATTGAGCTCAAGGAACATTGCCTAGTGATACAAAGGCGAATCCAAAGAAAGAAGGTAAGGAACAAGTTATGGCAATTACACTTAGGAGCAGAAAGGAGGTTGAAAATAGTGTTAGGCAAGCTAATATTCAAGATAAGCCTATTGAGAATGAAACAATGATTGAGACAATTGACAAGCAAATTCAAGAGAAAGAAGCAAAGTCAACTTTACCACCACCACCCTTTCTTTAGTGCCTTTAGAAACAAAAGCTTGATAAACACTTCCAAAAATTCCTCGAGGTATTAAAAAAACTTCACATCAACAGTCTTTTCGCGGAAGCTCTAAAGCAAATGCCATCATATGTGAAGTTTTTAAAGGACATATTAATTAAGAAGAGGAAATTGAAGGATTTCAAGACAGTTACACTCACTAAGAGGTGAAGTACAATAATCCAAAATACGATTCCACCAAAAGTTTAAGGTCCTAGGGAGTTTCTTTATCCCTTGCTTAATTGGTAATGTTAATTTTTCAAAAGCTTTGTATGATCGGGGTGCTGGTGTTTGAATTATTCCATTATTTGTTGCTAGGAGAATTGGACTGAAAGAGATTCAACCCACAATAGTCAAATTGCAACATGTAGACAAGACAAAAAAATAACCTTTTGGGATTATAGAGGATGTCTTGATTAAAGTGGAGAAATTATACATTTCGGTGGACTTCCTTGTACTTGAGATAGAGGAAGATCAAAAGGTTTTGATCATATTGGGATGTCCATTCTTAGTCACTACAAGAGCACTAGCCGATGTAAAGGAAGGCACAATAACTTTCAGAGTTGGAAAAGAGGTAGTTGATTTTACTATTTTCAATGCACCGAAATACCCTTCCTCCATAGCTCAATGCTATAAAATGGACTCAACTGATAAAGGTAAAGGTGATTCTACTCTACCACTTACAAGTAAGCCAACATAAACTCTTGAGTTAGAGCCACCACTAGCATAGCTCAAAACTCATCAATGTTATGATTGAGCATGATCCAGGACCTTTAGTTAATCTTGATTTTAAGGTGGGAAAACAAGTGTTACAAACCACATCAGTCAAGCTCCTTCCATGGAAACAAAAATCAAAGTGGTTAGGTCCTTATTAGGTGGTTAAGGTCTATCCGTGTGGTGTAATAGATATTTGTAGTGAAGCTACTAGAACACTCAGAGTGAACGAGCAATGTCTCCAGCATTAGTTGGGAGGTGAATTGGATCTCCAAAGATCCTTAATTACTTTAGCATACAACAAAAAGGGGTATCATAGTCAAGCGAGTAGCTATAAAGAAGCGTTTCTTGAGAGGTAACCCAAGCTATATCTTTTTAGTTTTACTTGTTATTTTAGTTAGTTTTTGTTTTCTTTTTAAATAAGTATAACCTATCCCTAGCTTTTTTTGTTAAGTGTGCAGGTTTGGAAAGCATGAAAATAAGGTAAAAGAAAATTAAAACTTTCAATGCACTGTCATCATTGATGGAGGAGTTTCTTTTGCTTTTTCTTTTTAGCTTTTCACATTAAGGATAATGTGCAATTTAAATTTGGGGAGGGTTCTATTGTTATTAATTTTTGTGATATTTTTAGGTTAGTTTATTTTCGTAAATATTTTTTAAATTTTATGCATATTTTAAAATCTTGAGCTAGATTTAATTGCATCAATTTCTTTTAGTTTATTTATCCAATGATGAGAACCTAGTTATATTCTTAACTTGACTTTTTGAAACATGTGAATATTGTTTGAGTGTTATGTAAATTCTTATGCTAAGCTTTATTTTTAGGTTGAAATTTCTACATTTTGAGCACTAGATCTTTTGCATAGATTCATTGTATGCATTTAAAGAAGGCTTATGTGAATGTGAAAATTTTGAATTATGTATTAAGTTATAAAATTTGTTTGATTCTCTCTCGAGGTAAAATCTTAGACTTTACTTAGTTAAGAAGATCATTTGGGCCATTTTTGGATTCATTGAGCCTTTTTAGCCCTCTTTTATAGAATTTGTCTTTAGTTTCCTCTTTGAACCGAATAATACCTTTTCTTTGTTTGAACACTTAATTTTTAGCCTAGACCTTTTTATAGATATTTCCAAAATTTTTGCTGCCTTCATTCCTAAGTACATAAGTCAATATAGGGATGTTATGAGCTAAATAGTAAAAAAGGTAGTAAAGATGAAAAATGAAGAAAAGGTTAAAATATGCTTATATTTATCTCATTACCTAATAAAAGAAATAAGTTTGAAGGTGTGAAATTGTGAAAAAGAAAAAAGGAAAGAAATAAGAAGAAAAATGATGAGGTAATGAACAAAAGAAAAGTCTTGATGAAAAATGGTATATTAGGTGAAAGAGAATAATTAGACACCAATGAATGGGAATGTTTTTGAAATACCCTATACTTTGATATAGTGATAAATAAAGTTGATCGAATGCAAATTGAGGTCAATTAAAATGTTTAAAAGTGATAAAAGACGAAAGGAGTAGTTTAGGATAAAATATTTCGTAAGTGAGAAAATAATAATAATTTTATCAGAGGACAATTTGTGAGATAAAAGGCAATTCAGAAGTCAAGTGAGGCATAATAAGGTATTTCAGGTACCAAGGAGACAAGATAAAATTTTTAAAATATTAATATTTAGCCGAATGTCGAAATCAGTCATGAAGAAGGATCATATGGTTGATCCAAGTGGGGGAGAAGATGACAAGCCCGACTCTATAAAAATATTTGTCATGACATACATGTGATGGATAGCATGTTTGCATGCTAAGAGAGTCCCGAAAAAAAAATTTACAAAAGTCGGTATTGTACCTAGAGGTACAATAAAGTTGATTTAAGCCTCGAACTAGATCAAGTAGAGAATTCATGATGAAATTAAGAATTTTAAAGTCCCAGAATTGTTTAATATGGTAATTCAGAGTTTGAGGTCCGATTTGGAGTCAATTCGAAAAATTGACCGATTAGGGGCAAAATGGTCATTTGCCACCTGGGGACAAAATGGAAATTTTTAGAAAAGATTTTTGGCCCCATTTGACTTATTGGAGTAAGATTTGAAGTTTAGAAGTGAAAAATTTTAATTTCAGTATAATTTGGAGAAAAGGGTAAAATGGTAATTTTACCATCCGGAATCAAAAATTTAATTTTTGAAAGAATTTTGATCAAATTTAATTATTTGGAGTGTGAAATGAGTATGAGGAGTGAAAATTATGCATTATGGGAAATTTTCAATTTTTGGGGTAAAAATATAATTTTTGAAAAGTTCGGGGGCAAAAGTGTAATTTTGAAAAATTTGCTTCACCAAAACTTTGAAAAAATCTGGAAATTTCACTTAAGACTTGGATAAGTCAAAGGGAATGCATGGTGGAAAAAGTAGGACAAGTGGATTGCTAGAAAAAAAAATGAATTAATAAAATATTCAAAATATGAATAAAATAATATTATTTCATTAAACTAATAAAAAAGGCATAAAAAAATCAGCCCATAACCCATTCTTCTTCTTCAACATTCGGCCAAGCAAAAAACAAGAGAGAGAAAGGAGAAAATAAAACCCTAGCCAAGAAATTTAAAGGGAAAATAGGTGGAAATTCAAAAATCAAGTGAAAAAAAGGTAACATTTCTTAAATTTGTCTTGTGCTTTACCTTTCCCATGCATTTCCCATCTTTTTTCATGGTTGAATCATGTGATTTGAGGATGATTTCAATTCTGGTCATATGGGTTTAGAGAGAGAAAGTTGTTAGATAAATTGGATTTTGAGCTATGTTAATGTTTAGTGTTAGGTTAGCATGTTTATGAGTAAAACAACAAGAAAAATATTTATCTTCTCCATGAATTTCTCTAGGCCGAATCTAGCCAATGGTATGTGAGGATGAGGTTGACTTTATTTTAAAAGAATTGGGTGGAAAAATGATGAATTATGAGGTTGGAAATTAAATGGGAATTTTCGGTGCAATAAATTGAAATTTTTACCCACTAAGGGTAAAAGCGTAATTTATAGTCCGGACTGATAAATTGGACCAGATTCACAGTCATTGAGGTATTGTGGATATAATTGGATAATTGAAATTGAAATGGATGGAATTGGAGTCGAATTGGGGATTTTAGGACTTTACACCATGTATAGGCGAGTTAGGTCAGACATCGCAATTAAGCGATTGTCTAAACATTTCAAATCCTATCTAGTGCATACGTATGGATAAGAGCCTGAAATAATTTATGATAAATTGACACAATTTATTGAATTTTGTGTCATAGATTATGGATAGGTGGTGAGTCAATTGTTTCGGGTAAGAGACTGCACCCGAGGGCGGAAGATAGGAGTATTTCTACTCCTAATACTGTGAGTGAACTTATTATCGTCTTAATTATCTAGAGTAGTTTTATACAACTGTGTGATTTTATGAAAAATGGGTTTAAATGGTAAATTACTATGTTTTAAGAGAAATTGTGATTTTATAAATTTTCTAGAAAATCGAATATTGGCTTTGAAAATAGAGTAATTGGAGACTGTCTGCTTGTGTTGTAAATTTATGGTTTTAAATTGAATGGCTTATGACAATATATGAGCATGAATGGCTAAACTAATTTTGGTGTCAGAATTATTTGTATTGTGTATT
Source organism: Theobroma cacao (assembly GCF_053813885.1). Classification (NCBI taxonomy): domain Eukaryota; kingdom Viridiplantae; phylum Streptophyta; class Magnoliopsida; order Malvales; family Malvaceae; genus Theobroma; species Theobroma cacao. The sequence goes on from NC_142643.1 coordinate 6,793,126, forward strand.
CAGCCTTGAGAGGCTAGATTGCGATAAATTGACATGCCATGTTAGAATGAATTTTATTGAATTTGTGGAGTATATATTAATTATTTACTGCAGAGGGGCTTCTGTGGACCAGCCTATTAGAGGGGCACGGTAAACTCCATTATATTATTACCTCGAACGGAGAGGCGCGTAGGGTATCTCTTGGGGTAAAACTTAAGGTTCACTTCACGCCAAACCACCACGTGAAGGGGAACTCAGCCAACACTAAGGAACGGTTGTATTTTTCTCAAACTAAAAATATATTTTAAGTGTATACAAAATTTTAACAGCCTTGGCGGACTCGGTTGGATGCCCTGCGCAAGGTATCACTGAGTATGAGTTTTGGCACGAGCCAAAGTTTTAAGAAATTCATAAGCCAAGTTGATTACTCGATTTATATGGATTGATTTTATTTGGTTGAAATGAACTGAAAGGTAATGAAATTACGGTATGATGACTTATTTTAATTGTCTCCATTTACTCGGCTTTAGATACTTTGATGGTATCTATTTACTCACAAGGATTATAAAATCTCACCCCTTCTTCCTATACATTTTTCAGGCTCAGGACAGTTTGTAGATAGTCGAGTAGGACGAGAACTAAGCTCGGAACTGCATTATAGAAAGTAAGAGTTCACAGTCTTACATCTTCTTGGTCAATTGGAGCCCACGTGTCATTGCAGATCAAAACTTATATTTTGGTTATCTGTATTTCTATTCATACAATTTTTACTTTACTTTCATGTGCGAAAAATTATTTACGAATATTTCTATAAAAATTTATTTTATGAGAAAATAGAATATTTTATTGATTATTTTTGAATAGTACTAGTTGTTAACAATTTACTTTCAAATGAACGTTTTATATACTTATTTTGTTTTTAAATCATTAAATATATATTTTCTACTTACCTACTACATTTTTAGCAAGTTTTGATATTTTTGATGAAAAATTACGAAAATGCCCCTATGAGCCAGAAAATAATATTTTATTGTTCTTATTTGAAAATGACTTATGATTTTTTTAAATGCGAGATTTAATAATTGTTGCTCACCGGGGAGATGCGAAAGTTGATGCTAAGCCTTGCGGGGTTTCGATCGACATTCAGGGTGAAGAATGTATATCGAGGCCTCGCGGCGGTTGTCACGGGCTCGATGGGGAGTTCCGGGTCGTGACAGTTTTGTTATCATAAAAAACAAATGAAGTCAACATTCTCTCTTTTATTTTTTATGATGACAAAACACTCCTAGATTAAAAGTGCAACGTCTATGTTTATATTTTATATCTATGTGTAAGTGAGGGATTACTTGCTAGGAATGGCATGATTAGAGCATCAACGCAGCGAAATAAAAAAATTGAAATAAAAATAAAACCATTCTTCCTACCTTTGGATCACCTTAGTTGTTTAATGCAAAGTTATGTACCACATAAAATAAAATAAAAAAAGAGTGTACATTTCCAAGTGATATCATAATCAAATGGATTCCTTTTGGTTACAAAACATGAACACCTTTGGTGTGAAAGAATCCCAGCCACTGAATTGCTTGGCCTCCAATGATGCACACACGATTGCAACGGATACTTCTCAAAGAGAGAGCTTTATGCCATCACCTTGTGCTAGCAAGTGGACAACGATTTGTCCTCTTTCTTTCTTTGATTTCCAGCAAAGAATCAACGGAGAAGTTTTTCAAAATAAAAAAAATAAACTTTTCAAGAGTGGCAGCACTCAAGAGAAAAGTCTTTTTTTTTTATTTCCTTCTCCTTAAAAAAAAAAAGTGGCTATAATGTTATATTTATATATAGGTTTAACTTATTAAAATTTGCAAAATAAGTCCTTAATATTATAACAATTATAATATTTAACCAATACCTAATTAAACTCTTTTAATTAGGTCCTTAGTAGTTAAAACTTAGAATTTGATATAAGTCTAACTTAAATCATCACACACTCAATTTAATCCAAATTGCAACCTTTGTGTGTGACCCATTAGGGTCCTAACATACGAGTAATGGAATTGAATTATAATATTATTAATTAATTAATTTAAATGAATCATATTCAATTTTAAATTAACTAATTCAATTCCATAGACCATGATTGGCATCTAGCAATGCATCATGGCCACCCAATTGTTAGGAGAGTCAAAGGATTCTTTGACAACCTTTCAATGTACAATTTTTCAATGTAATTCATTCCCTCATCATATATCCCGAAAATGATAAGAGCTTGGTACAGTGCCTGCTCTTATTGATCTCCATATTTGTTATTACAGTTAGATCATTAGATTTATTGTCATGACCCGGAACTCCCATCGAGCCCGTGACAACCGCCGCGACGTCTCAATTTACATTCATTACCCGAAATGTCAACCGAGACCCCGCAAGGCTTTAATATCAGCTTCTCATTTCCCCTGTGGGTAACTGTTTCCAAATACCACATTTTAAAAGATTTTAAACTGTTTCCAACTTAAACAAATGAAATATTAATTTCCGTCTCACACATGGGTATTTTTGTCATTTATTCCAAAAATCTCAAAAATCATCTAAAAATATAGTATGTAAGTGGAAAACACATATTTCTTAATCAAAAATAATTTTGGATGTCTAAAACATTCGTTTAAAATGGAATTATGACTGTTATAATAAAATAAAAATATTCAATAAAATATTCAATTTTCACATAAAACGATATTTTAAGAACATTGCATAAATAATTTTTTATAGCGTAAAAGCAAAATAAATTCTTACATACCGTAATACAGATAACCAAAGTATAGAATTTAATTTACAGTGACACGTGGGCCCACGAATGATCAAAAGTATCAAAAGAAATGAACCTACAGTCTTTGGATGTGGCAAGTTCAACTGTAATCCTTGCCGATATCAGTTATCTACAATCTATTCTGAACCTGAAATGGGTGGAAATGAGGGTGGTGAGATTATAAAATCCCAGTAAGTAAACAAACATCACTCAAAATATCTAAAGTCGAGTAAAAGGAGACTATTAAAACATTTCATCAAACTGTAATTTATCATCTTTCAACTTATTTCAACCAAATGAAATCAATTTATTTAAAGCAAGTAATCAGTATGGCTTATGAATTTCTTAAAAAGCTTGGCTCATGCCAAAAATTATTATCATACTCAGTTATTTGGGATACCTTGGCCGAGGGCTATCCCAACTAAGTCCGCCAAGGCTATTAGAAAGTCATGTTTTTATTTTGAAAACATAGCCATTCCTTGACGTTGGCCGAGTTCCCCTTCACGAGGTGGTTTGGCGTGAAGTGAACTCTAAAAGTTATACCTCAGGAGTTACCCTACTCGCCTCTCCAACCGAGGTAAAAATATAACAGGATTCCGTGCCCCTCTAATAGGCTAGTCCACAGAATCCAGCCCACTGCAGCAGGTCAAACCCACCATACAATAAAATTTTGACAGCATGACAGGGCTAATATATTACTACCCAGCCTGCAAGGGTAAAATAAAGCGATTCATATAATTCATAAAAACATAGCCCAGCCAGTCATGCCAATACAATAACATAAGCCATTAATTCAATTTTAAATTTACAACATATCAGTGGTCTCCAATTACTCTATTTTCAAAATCGTTATTTCGTTTCAAGACAATTTATAAAATATTTTCATTTAAACTCATTTTGTTTACAAAACATAAAAATTTACCATTTGAACTCATTTTCATAAAATTCACCAAAACCGAATAAAAACATACTTTAGATAATTAAAATGATGGTAAGGTTACTCACCGTGTCTAGAGTGAGGATTTTCGAAATACTCAGACTATTGGTCCTCGGGTGCAATTCCCTTGCCTTTATCAGAGGACTCACCACCTTGACACAGTACAAAATCGAGAAATTCACCACATTGGTAGTAAATTGAAATTAAACTAATTTAGACTACTAATGCTTGATATGGAATGCAAAAATGTCTAAATTTTTGCCTAAATGCGGTGTTAGCCTATTTCGGTCTTTTACCCGATAAATTGATATACGCGTCCGTTTAAACTCCAAATTAATTTTTTTCAGTTTCTATACCTCAATTGCACCCAAATTGACTTAATGTCCCTCAGTGTGGTGCAAATTATCAGTCCCGATAACAAATTACGAAAATACCCCTAGTGGGTAAAAATTTGTATTTTTGCTCCGAAAATTTCCATTATTTTTCTAGGCTCATAATTCATCATTATTCATCATAATTCCTCAAATAACCATCAAGATCAGCAGCCAATATTCCCCTAGAAAATTCAGCATAATGGGTTTCAATGGGAGAAAATTATATTTCTAGCTTATTTTTGCTATATTTCAATATAACTTAACTAAAATCACTTAATTCAATTAAAATCAACCAAAAATCAAGCTCAAAACTCATCCATGGAGGTTTTCCCAGCATGGGTGTCCATACCCACTTTCTAATTTTGCATGGAAATGAGAAAAAAATGCATGGGTAGTGAAAATCACAAGGAAAATCAATGAAATTTACCTTTTTAATGCTTGATTTCTTGATTTCTCTTGATTTTCTCCAAATTTTTCAGGTAGGATTCTTGTTTTTTTTTTTCCCTTTTCTCCCCTGGTTTGGACAGCTGAAGAAGATGAGAATTTCGGAATTTTTACCTTTTTAAAGGCTAAAATAATATAATATTATTTTATTCATTTTTTTAATGTTTTATTAATTCCTTAAATTCTAGCCATCCATTTGTTTCCAAATTTTCACCATACACTTGTCCCACATATCCATAGCTTAGGTAAAATTATCAGACTTATCCAAAGTCTTGGTGGAGTAATTTTTAAAATTTACACTTTTACCCCCGTAAAAGTCAAAAATTACATTTTTGCCCCAAAAATTGAAAAATTGCCCATAGACATATTTTTCATCCCTTATACTCACACCATTCTCCAATTTGTCAAATTTGATCTAAATTCTCTCAAAATCTCAAATTTTGTCCGCGGGTGGCAAAATTACGATTTTGCCCCTACACTCTAGAAATCACTGGAATTAAACTTTTTCACTGCCAAACCCTCAAATTATACTCCAATACTCAAATCATACTCCAATAAGTCAAATGGGGCTAAAAAAATTCTTTTCTAAAAATTCCCATTGTGTCCTTGGGTGGCAAATGACCATTTTGCCCCTGGACAGTAAAAATTCTAGTTTGACTTCAAATTGATCCTCGAACTCCAAATCACCATATTAAACCATTCTGGGACTTTAATATTCTTAATTTCATTTTAAATTCTCTATTTGATCTAGTTCGAGACTTAAATTAACTTAATTGTACCATTTGGTACATTGTCGTCTTTTAACGATTTTTCTTTCAGGGCTTTCCAAGTATGCAAGCATATTGTCAATCATATGAATGACATGGAAAGTATTTTATAAGATCGGGCTTGACATTTATGGAGACTTATGAAACTCATTTCATAATCTCCTAATCACCCTGGCCAAGGATTTGATTAAGCTAATGTCAACCAATAACTAAGGAGATATTTCCCCTTGAATCACTTGGGGTGATGATTCCTATCTTGACCACTCATTTACCTTCATATGCTTCATACTATACTAAAAAAATCCTATTTTGGCATCCTTGATTAGGAACCCATAAGGATGGAAATTAAAGTATAGTACTCCACATACAAAACAACCTGGTGTCTCAAGTCTAGGGAATAGTTACACAACTGACACATGAGAAGTATTGTATAGACACTTGAGTGAGGTACCAAATGAACTTCTCATGGCGAGTCATGTTCAATGAACTCTCTCTCCCATGGCAAGCATCTGCATGTTAGTTCCAAGTATTTTTATACTTTAACCTATGAGAATGATTGCTTACTTCACAAGTAAGGAACATAACATGTGCCAATCTTTGAGCATTATTGATGCCCTATCTCAATAATACAATGATCAGGAACTTTTAGGAATAATGCTTTAATGCATAAGGATCTCATAATTGTATCCCAATACAATTCCTTTGCAAGGCACATATAGTTCCATGGGCTTTATCTACATAAGTACAAAAAGTAATTAAATTACAAACTTATGGATAAAGAACTACCTCAATGTTATTATGAATAACAAAATGTCATACATGAATATCTCAAAATTGCAATTTCCATACAACCATAGATTGGCTTGTAGGGCTTATACTAACATTACTCCTCCTTAATATTTGCTCCCCTTAATATGTGCACAAAAAACAATTTTGAGATTTTCCTTTAATCTTTAAATTAGACTTTAATGAATAAGGAATCATAAGCACTCATATAACTAAGTCATACAAGCTTATATGTATAGTTTAATAACTTCAAGAGTCAAGCTTGTAACTATGTAAGAACAAATGTATGTGTTTTGATTTTTTACACAAGTGCATGTATCACAAACAAGTAATATAGTGATGAAGCAGAGTGTCGTTCTCATAGAAAATTATTTTAATTCCTATTTGCTAACTATTAAAATTAACACATCCTAATTTTATCCAAACAATAAAAATTAAATTAAAAAGTAAAAGAAAATTTAACAAACTTAAAAACTAAAAATAATCTAAAATTAATTAGCAAAATTACTTCATTAAACTCGATTAACTACCAGACCTATGATTATATATCCCTCAATACTTCATCTTAATATTATCTCTTTCTCTTAACTTATTTCAATGGATTAAATTGCTAATCTAGAATCCTAATTTATTTACAAGTCTTTGTCGAGGTTCTCAAAAAAATACCTTTCCTAATTAACTTACTATATGTCTATGCAAATTAAATTAAAGAAAAATTCATTAAGTTCATGCTCTAATCCTAGTTACGTATGGCTTGTAAGTATATGTTTACCCTGTATGTAAATCAAACCACCTAATCAACTAAGTGCATTCGATTATATGCTATTCTATTCAAGGTCTACTCTAAATCTCCTTTGTCAAGGTTTAATTTAAGTTTGCTATTCAATCTAATTGGTAGTCAGGCAACTAGAAGCATTAAGAGCATAATAGAATAAACAACTTAAAACCATCAAATATAAGCAAAAAAGAGATAAATAATTCAGACTATATATTGAGTTCAATCATAATCTTAGATAAATAAATTAGTTCTCCATAATGTCACACATCATCATCAAATAAAGTTTAAACATTCAAACCAAACCAAGAAAATAAAAGAATAATAAAAATATAAAGAATCCCAAGAATTGTAATCTTGATCTCCAACTCTTCTTGATTCACTTGATTTTTTCTCAACTCTAATGAGACTTTTCTTCAATGATTTTACGGGTAATTCTCAACTCTAAATCTGGTGTTTCATGTCTCTAAAAGTCTTCCAAAATGTTACTTTTATAAAGCTTAGAAGTTGGGTCAAGTTAGGTGAAGGAAGAAGTCAATTCTAACCAGGATTTTCTCATCAAACTACATGAGCCGTGGCTTACCTCCACCGAGGCTGTTGCCTCGACCATATAAATTGCAAAAATCATAATCTCTCTAAGATTACTCCGTGCTTCAACTTTGACAAGGTTTCTGACCACCTTTCAAGCTGAATTGGGAAAAGTGGTAAGCATGAAAGTTGTATGTTTTTCTCTTATCTTTCCAATGATCTAAGAATCACCTCATTTAAAGTTCTGTAGAGAAATTTATGGTCAAAATACTGAAACATATGTATTGAAGGTCTACATCTCATAAGCACTTAATTTGACAACTTTTCACCTTTTCAATTGCACACCTATAAAATCAATAAATTAATCAATAATAACATATCTTAGGCTCATTAACACCAATTTAAGTATAAAATTAACTAAGATTAGATTGATTCACCTAATTAACTAACTTAAAATAATTAAATAAAACCTAATTAATTTTTATGCATTACTATAAGAACTAAGCTAATTTACTATCAAAATTAAAACCAAATAACTCTATAGCATAGAGTTATCAATATGATAGCTAAATCATTTCAAGAACTTATCAAGGATCACTCAAATAATGTTCAAGCAAATTTGATTATTTTGTCATAATCAAAACTCTAATTTTTAAAGCTAACACACAAGGGTTGAAGGTGCTAAGTTCAAGGCATAACTTGTGGTAGAGAACTATACAAAAAAAGAGGAAATTGACCACAACGAGGTAATCTCTCTCATCATGAAGCATAGTTTGATCCAAGTGTTGTTTGCTATAGTGGCCTACTTTAACCTTAAGTTAGAATAACTTGATGTCAAGACAACATTCTTACATGGTGAGCTTGGAAAGTGGATCTAGAGGCAAGAACTTAAGGGTTGCATTGTTCCATGTATGAAAGGCTTTGTGTGTCTACTTAAAAAGTCATTATATGGCTTGAAATAGTCTCATGGGCAATGGTATAAAAGGTTTGATATCCTTATAAAGGCACATGGGTATACTAGGAGTGTTTATGATAGCTATATCTATCGTAGAAAGCTTCTAGATGATTCATTTATCTATATGTTATTGTATATAGAAGACATGATTGTTGCTGCTAAAAGTATGCCTAACGTTGATGTATTAAAAAAGTAGCTTAGTGGTAGTTTGAGATGAAAGACTTAGGTGTTGCAAAGAAAATATTGGATACAAAGATTATTAGAGATAAACATGTGTCTAGTTTATGTTTGTCATAAAAGAAGTACATTCGAAAAGCACTAGAACATTTTGGGATGTAAAATGCGAAGTTCATGACTACTCCATTAGGGTTACACCTAAAACATTTAGCTTGTTTATCATCATAATTGGAGAATGAGAAGTACATGACCCGTATTCCTTATGCCAATGTAGTGGGTAGCATATGGATGTTATGGTGTGTAGTAGGCCAGATATCTCACATGTTGTCAATGTTGTTAATAGATTCATGGACAAACCGAGAAAAATACATTGGCAAGCTATGAAGTGGATTTTTCAATATTTGAAAGGCACTATAAATGTTGGCTTTTATGTATGAAAGAGGTGCAAACACTAGTTGTATTGGTTTCTCCAATTTATATTTTATCGATAATTTAAACAGTAGAAAATCTTAACAGGATATATGGTTACTCTCTCAGTATTTACAACCAGTTAGAAAATATAGTTGCAGTGAACAATTTCTTTGTCGACGATTGAAGCTGATTATATTGTTGTGAATTAGGTAGTGAATGAGGCTTTATAGCTTCAAGGTTTAGTTAGTGATCTTGGTTTTGGACAAGAATAGAGAGTTGTGTTTTATGATAGTTGAAGTGTCATATATTTGATTAAAAATAAGATATTTTATGAGAGAACCAAACACATCCAAGTCAAATGTAATGCCATTTAAGAGATTGTTTCTAGAGGTGAGATTGTAGTGAAAAAAGTACCTACAATGGAAAATTTGGCAAATATGTTGACTAAGTCAATTTTCGGGATAAAGTTCAAGCATTTCTTGGACTTGATTGGTGTTTGTAATGCTTAAGGCCCTTTGAGGCATTGGCGATGATGGTAAAGATTGGTTTGTAAAGTGGAGCTTGGTGAATTCAAGCCAAAGGTGGAGATTTGTTGTGATAATCTTGAATTCTAAGTAAGCCAAAGGTGGAGATTTGTTGTGATAGTCTTGAATTCTAAGTAAGCTAGGATATCTTAATTCTAGTTAGAATAGTATACTTTGTTGAAATAGTCTTTACTTTTAGGTAGAGTAGGATATCAAATGCTACTTAGATTAGGACAAAACTCTTGTACTTGGTCCTATAAAAGGATCACATAGGATTAAAAGATATCATTAAGTCAAGAGAGAGTTTAGTGAGCACCTAGATCTAAAAGGAGTAATTTAGGGGTAAATGGAATAAATGTTGTGAGTTTGGGACTGTTTTTATAATCTCTTAATTTTTTTACAATGAATTTTTATCTGTCATTTTGCCTATGGACGTAAGTTATCCAGAGACCTAACCGCATGAATGTCTTGTTCTCGTAAGTGAGTTTAACTTCTTCTTTTTTTTTTTTTTTGTATTCTATTAGTTATGTAAGATTTTGGACATCTAAATTGAAATTATTCGTCTATTTTCACAATATATATACATGTATATATATCTATATATAATAGGTGACTACGTGATCCATCTAATTATAAGAACACGGTTACTGCCTTGACCAGAAAACTGCCCGTTGGAACATTGCTCATGCCCTAAATTATTTCCTCGTCATAATGACAACGTAACCATGAATGGCGCTAACATAGCATGTCACAGAGGGTGGGCCCAATACATGGAATTTTTGTTTTATAGCTCCTCTTTTTCCAACAGTCTTTTTTCATTCATGTGGATTATATTATCATTTTGGAAGACTTCACATTGATAGTCATCATCAACAATGGGGTTGTTAGCATAATAGTTGCATAATTATCAATGACCAATTAAGAGAAGGACAGAAAACACAAAAATCTCTCTAATTATCCTAGAAAAATTTTAAAAATAAAATTTTCCACAAATAGATCCTTCCACATTCCACTCGGAAAGCAACAATTTTAGCATAATACGAACACGACTTTTCCTTGCCCAAATCTCTTTCTGTCCAAGCATAGAAGAGAGAATAAGTACAATACAATTTGCTAAGGGTTAGAACAAATATTTTGACCTGCTTTCCTTAATTTGATTGACTGCAACAAAAAATCAACTCTAATTATTTTTGAAAAATTATTGACTTTTTTAAATTTTTCTAGAACCTAAAATATATAGAGATACATGTCACACTACATATGGTAAAGAAACTAAGCAAGCCGAATTGGTTTGGGAAATTTAAGTGGAATTTATAGTTTTCCTTTTCTTTTTTTTTTCTATTTTTTGTTTTGAAGATAATAGTCTTTCTTTTCTTTGGGTGAATGTAACCAAGTGACCAGCTAAATCAATGATTAGTCCAATTTTAGAATTGTGGCGATGCATGAACTTTCCTTCTTATATTCAGAGGTTGCAAGATCACATCTTGCATTTATAAACACTTGACTAAGTATTAGGGATGGCAATGGATACCTTATTATAGGGTACCCATAGATACCCGACCCTGATTATACCGAGTTATGGTACTCTATAATCGGATTTGAGACAGATTCAGGTAGTGATTTCACTACCCATATCGAGTTCGAGTACTACCTCTTGGGTACCCGTTACTAGAACCTGATTATATTAATATTTGGATTACGTGAGGTACCCACCCCGAACCCGATCTTAATACTCGTTTATATATATTTTATTGTTATTTAAACGATTTAAGAAAAAATAATCAACATCAATATATTTATTAAAAGCTGACAAATATATTAAAAAAGTATGGTTACTCAAATTATTAATGCAATAGCATTAATATATTTAAATTACAAAAAAATTTAGGTTATTAATTATATTTAAATAATATGAATATCATATCATATTACAAAGGAATATAATTACTATTATATATATACTTTAAATATAAATATATTTACTTTTTATTTTGTGTTGATATTACAAAAATTATAACTTATAATATATATACTTAAAGATAGTCTTTGAGATTAGAATAGTTTTAGAATCTAATTATTTTTTTTAATTTCATGTAACTAAAGACAAACCCATATATTTAATTAAATTAATTCATTAAACTATGATTATTAATTAACTTGGAATTTTTTTAATGTACACTTTATATTATTGGGTTCATTTATAAGAAATATAATTACTATATTATATATATACTAATACTTTTAATATATATATATATATATATACTTTAGATATAAATATATTTACTTTCTATTTTATATTAACATTACAAAAATTGTAACTTGTAAAATTATTAATTATAATATATACATCTTTCTTTATATAAACTTATAATATACAAACCTTATGAGAAGTTGTGAGATTAGAATAGTTTTTAGACCTAGTTATTTTTCTTAATTTCATATAATCAAGGACAAACTCATATAATTAATTAAATTAATTCATAAAATTATTATTAATTACCTTGTAATGTCTTTTAATATCTATACTTTATATATATTGGGTTCATTTATAAGGAATATAATTACTATTATATACATACACTAAAATACTTTTAATATATATATACTTTAAATATAAATATATTTACTTTTTATTTTGTGTTGACATTATAAAAATTATAACTTATAAAATTATTAATTATAATATATATACCTTTGTCTATATAAACTTAATTATCTAAAAAGAAGTGAGATTAGAATAATTTTGAAACTTAGCTATTTTTCTTTTAATTTCATGTGATTAAAGGCAAACCCATGTAATTAATTAAATTAATTAATGAAACTATGATTATTAATTAACTTGTAATGTCTTTTAATATCTATACTTTATATATATTGGGTTCATTTATAAGGAATATAATACTATTATATATATACACTAAAATACTTTTAATATATATATACTTTAAATATAAATATATTTACTTTTATTTTGTGTTACCATTATAAAAATTATAACTTATAAAATTATTAATTATAATATATATATACACACTTTGTAGTATAACTTATAATGTCTTTTAATACATACACTTTATATTATATATTATGTTCATTTATAAAGAAAATAATTACTATCATACAAGTTAATAATTACTAAACAATAAAATAATATTGATTATATTATATATTATGTTCATTTATAAACACACTTTATAGTTTTTGATTATTTAAATTTAAATTTTATTATTTGTGTTTTTATTAATTTAATTAGTAGTTAATTATATGAAATATATAAGAGAAATAATATTGTATTTGGATACAAGTTCAAGTAATTGGGTACTCATAAAGAATATTTTAATAATTTTTTTATGTAATCGGGTTTTTAAACGGATTAAGGTAATTATAGGATAATGAGAATGTATTTGGGTTAAGGTTAGGGTAGTAATTTTTAAAATTATTTGAGTAATTAATAAGGTTTAGGTATTTGATTTTTTATAAAGTTAGAATTCAGATATTTCGAAATTAAGAAATACCTTACTCGTTGATAACCCTACTAAGAATTAGGCTTCTGTTGAAAATTTAAGTCCTTATATTATAACATCAATTCAACGTAAGACTTTGACATTGAAAGTGAAATTATAAACAATCTATTTCAAAAAGTCAGGTAGACCCAAACAAACCATAAATCGAGTCATAAGGTTTGTTCTAATTCAGACTCGTACAAATCACAAGGATGCCCACGGGCCTACTGCCCAATTAATTCAACAAAAAGTAATAATTAAAAAAAGATCAAGTCCTCAAATTAGTTATTCCCAGTAAAAAAGAAATTTTGAAAAAGTATATGACCTTTTGAAATAGCAGAACCTTTCTCCATCACATGTGCTGTGGGGAAAACTATTACAAGGACCAAAAATTCAAGGAAATGATAGAGACTTCGCTTAACACCTTCTCGACATTTTAAGGTCAACCCATCTATATTCCAATTAACGAGAACTTTATTGAATTTAGCGACCTAACACATGCGGATAATTCCATGTTACTAGCTATATGAGGTCTATTATCTGTATATAACCCCCCCCCCCCCCCCCCTCATGTAGGTGCACTGTTCTCCATTTACAACAAATTCTGCTTAATTCTAGCCTGCCTAAATATCTTTGCAATCCTTTCTTATGATATTATATTAGGTCTACTACATTATATAATATAATATTATATTATATTACATTACATTGTATATTAGTTTTAACTTTGTGCAATACACGGATGATAATTTTATTTTTATATTATTAATTTGTTTAATATAAATATTTACATAAATTTAAAAAAATATAAGGTGTCATTTTAACTTTGAGAGTTCTAAATATAATTTCTTTGAAAGATATAAATATGGTTTATTTATTGCTTAGTAAAAACCATATTTTACATATTGAACAATAAACGGAATATATAAATAATTATATTTTCATTATTAAAATTATTAATATTTTTAGTTTCACTCATGTTGTCACAATTTCACATCAGTGTGAGATATGGTAGGTCTGGGATATATAAACATGAATGTTCCACCATCTATTAAATGTTGGTCCCAAGTAAATGTGCTAGAGGGGGATGAATAGTACAATTTGGCTCTTTCAAAAATTATCTCTAAGTGAGAACAAATGAAAGATAAAAAAAATGGATGAAAATAAAATAAAAATAGAGCAAACAATACAGTAGAATTTAGAGTGGTTCAGTTCAAGATCTACATCCACTACCTTGATTGTTCAATCAAGGATTTTCAAAATCAACTTGCTAAAATCGGTGAGATTCACAAGCTTTCACCAAGCTTTTACAATGGCTTTTACCAAGCTTAGTCAAAACCTTTCACAATAGTTTTTACTGGGATCAACTAAAACCCAACACCTAACTATTCAAGGCTAAGTTAGAACCTATACCCAATCAAACAATCCTAGCTTGAATCGATCCCTTAGAGTGACTCGCTCACTTTAAGAATACAAGGAGAGAAGTAATAAGAGTGTAGCTATGATCACACGATTGATCTAAATGGCACAAAGTGAGGTGTAGATCACAATTACAAAGATAGGAGTTGAGTATAGTAAATAAGTAGAGAATATTTTCTAGTTTTTGAGCTCTCTAGTGTTCTTGGAAGCCTTCAACGCATTTCTAGCCATTGGAAACCTCTTTTATACTTGGAAAATCAGCTTTGATGTGAGTTAGACAGTTTTTGACCGTTGGAAACAGTTTGGTAGCAATTCTGACCATTAATCTATCTTCTAGTGCACAATTCAAAATTTCTGGTAGAACGCTCTTAGTCAACTAACCGATATCTTAGTCGACTAAGTCGTCTCTATCTTTTGATCCCAGTTTCTGACGGTGTGCACTTAGTCGACTAACTCATTCATTGGTCAACTAAGTTGGTTATATTTCTCAATACTCTTTAGCCCACCAACTTTTGATTTAAATCTTAGCTAACTAATTCTTCATTAATCGACTAAGGGGCTTTTGTCTTGTTGATCAATTGTGACTTTCTTATTTCTATGCTCTTTGATATGTGCATTTGAATGTTGATTAAACATTTGCATATAATTTTGTCCTACACACTTAAGTAGAGATATTAGACGTAAATGAATAGGAATGTTTTATTATTATCAAAAACTAATGGAGCCAACATTAGATATGTCTTTTGAGTTACGAACGTGTATCCGTGATTTATAAGCTTACTTAAACTCTATTTTCAAAGTTTAAGGCCGTACGAAGTTCGGTTTAAGTTTTGGCTCATGACATTTGGTATTAGAGGAGATTGGATCTTCACTAATGTGGAACCCCCATGAGAGATACAAAAGCCAAGATAGACCTAGATTAATGTAAGAGTCATTCTCTTCTATGGGTAAAAAGCCAATGCACATGACTCCCCCTTCCAAAACTATATAAAGCTCCGCCCCTGATCACATCTATTTTTATTTTATAATAATGCTAGTCAATAATGTATGATGTTAACAAAAAAAAATGTCTGATATTATCTACGAGTAAACTCAAAAAAAGAATATTCCTAATATTTGATTATTTACTACAACAAGTTATGTCATTTCATCTACTCGAATAATTAATACTATCAAACAAATTAGCTCTATTAATATTTTAATGTGAATTTACTTACTCTTTATATAATTTCAACTTTTTTTACACAATATCTTATGATTTTTTAGATTAATATTTTATGCTTAAATTTTATTCTATAAGAGATTATAGTGTTAATTTAACCTAATGAAATTACAAAATAATTTTAAATATGAATTACTAATATAAACTTTAGAATTGAAAATATTTAATAATTTTATTAAATAATTGGTTAGTGCATGATCTACATGCTGAAAGAATAAGATTCAAAACTCCCTTCCCCCAAATCCAAAAAAAAAAAAATCATAAGATACTAAGTGAAAAGAAATCACAAAATATTATAAGAAAAAAATTGAAATCATAAAAGATATAATTGAAATTTTTCATATTTTAAATATAGTAGGAGATCTGCTCCCTTTTATTGCAGCCTTAATCAACTTATCAGTGCATGTTTCCAGTAGCCCAAAGAGACAACTGTCGGTAACCATGAAATAAAATTAGTTTGCCACTTTCCCTCCAAGAAAAAAATAAAGTGAATCAAATTTTGAAAAGCAAAGAGAGAGCAAATGTCAAACCCTGTTTTGTAAAATAATTATAATGTCATTCACATGCTCGATAGAATATTTGTATATTTAGGAAGTTCGAGAAATCGTTAAAAGACGATATTGCCCCTAATGGTATCATTAAGTCGATTAACCCTCGAACTAGTTCAAATAGGAATTTTAAGGTGAAATTAAGAGTTTCACAGTTCAGGGATGACTCAAAATGGTAATTAGGAGTTCGATAATCAATTTGGAGTCAAACCGAAATTTTCACTATCTAGGGGCAAAATTATAATTTTTCCACCCGCGGACAAAATTTGATATTTTGAGAGAATTTAGATCAGATTTGACAAATTGGAGAATGGTATGAGTATAAGGGATGAAAAATATGTCTATGGGCAATTTTTCAGTTTTTTGGGTAAAAATGTAATTTTTCACTTTACGGGGGCACAAGTGTAATTTTAAAAAATTTGCTCCACCAAAACTTTAGAAAAGTCTAGAAATTTCATCGAAGACATGGATAAGTGAAGAGGATTGAGTGGTAGAAAAAGAAAGTAAAAAAGATGGCTAAGAAAAATAAAATAATAAAATATTCAAAAGGTAAATAAAATAATAATATTTTATTAAGCCTATTAAAAGGCTTGAAAATTCCAGAATTCTTCATTGGGATGGTCAGCCAAAACCAGCAGGAGAGAGAGAGAAATAAGAACAAACCCTAGAGTGAGAAAATTCAAAGAAAAAGTGTGATTTTTCAAGGAATCAAGTGTTTACAGGTATGATTTTTCAAGCTTAGCTTAAGATTTATCATTTCCATGCATTTTCCATCATTTTCCATGGTTGAATCATGTGATTTGAGGATGAATTCAATTCTGAAAAAATGGGTTAGGAGAGAGAAACTTGTTAGATTAATTTGATTCTAAGTTATGTTAGTGTTTTAAGTTAGTTTAGCATATTTAGGAACAAAACAACAAGAAAAGAATTTATTTTCCTCCATTACGATTATTGGCTGAATTTTCTAGGGGAATATTGGCTGCTGATCTTGATGTTTATTTGAGGAATTATGATGAATAATGATAAATTATGAGCTTAGAAAAATAATGAGAATTTTCAGAGCAAAAATACGAATTTTTACCCATTAGGGGTATTTTCGTAATTTGCTATCGAGACTGATAATTTGCACCACACTGAGGAACATTAAGTCAATTTGGGTGCAATTGAGGTATAGAAACTGAAAAAAATTAATTTGAGATTAAATTGTACGCGTTAGTAATTTAATCGGGTAATAGGCCGAATTAGGTCAGCACCGCATTTAAGCGGTAGTCGGATAAGTTGCATGTCATATCATGCATATATACCGAGCCTGAATTGATTTTATAATGGTCAAGCATTGATGTGGTGAATTATGTATTATACATTGTGGATAGGTGGTGAGCAAATTACATTGGTAAAAGTACAGAAATTGTGCTTGAAGACTGAGATTAGGAGTACATCGACTCCTAGAACTGTGAGTGGACAACTTATCGTCTTAAATATCTAGAGTTATTATACTTGTTTGATGCTTTTATTGAATGGTGAATTTAAATTATAAAATATTATGTTTTCTAATTAAAATATTTTTTAATAAAAATGAGATTTATACTGGTTTTGAAAAACTAATATTGTTTTGGAAAAATTGAGTATATGGAGACTGTGTTGAAATTTATGATTTTATATGTTATTGAAATTGTGGCTTATGACACTATGGTAGCATGATGGCTAAATTTTTTAGGTTGGCATGAAATATATGAATAGTTTTGGATTGGTCTTGGTAGACTGGATTACATTTTATTCGCCATATTATGTTACTGGAATTTTTATGGGTCTGGTGGTATATTATGTCAAACCCTGCATTGTAAAATAATTATAATATCATTCACATGCTCGATAGAATGTTTGTATATTTAGGAAGTTCAAGAAATCGTTAAAGGACGATATTGCCCCTAATGGTATCATTAAGTCGATTAAGCCTCGAACTAGTTCAAATAGAAATTTTAAGGTGAAATTAAGAGTTTCACAGTTCAGGGATGACTCAAAATGGTAATTAAGAGTTCGAGGATCAATTCGGAGTCAAATTGAAATTTTCACTATATAGGGGTAAAATTGTAATTTTTCCATTTGCGGATAAAATTTGAGATTTTGAGAGAATTTAGATCACATTTGACAAATTTGGGAATGATATGAGTATAAGGGATAAAAAATATGTCTATGGGCAATTTTTCAATTTTTGGGGCAAAAATGTAATTTTTGATTTTTACGGGGGCAAAAGTGTAAATATCAAAAATTACTTCACCAAGACTTTGGATAAGTTTGAGAATTTTATCTAAGTTATGGATATTTTAAGGAATAATGTGTGGTGGAGATTTAAAGCTTAAAAGATAAGAATTTAAAAAATGGATCAATAATGTAGTGACATGTGGCAAGTTTAGATTATTATATTATTTAACTATAAAAATCAGCCCACACCACCATTTTCTCTTCATTATGGCCGGCCATAGCAAGAAAACAAAGGGGAAAAGAAAAACAAAAACCTAGGGGGAGAAATTCAAGGAAAAATTGGTGAAAATTCAAGGAAACAAGTGACCAAAGGTAAAATTTCTTGATTTTGACTTGTGCTTTACCTTTCCCATGCATTTCCCATCATTTTCCATGGTTGAATCATGTGATTTGAGGATGAATTCAATTCTGGAAAAATGGGTTAGGAGAGAGAAACTTGTTAGATTAATTTGATTTTAAGTTATGTTAGTGTTTTAAGTTAGTTTAGCATATTTAGGAACAAAACAACAAGAAAAGAATTTATTTTCCTCCATTACCATTATTGGCTGAATTTTCTAGGGGAATATTGGCTGATGATCTTGATGTTTATTTGAGGAATTATGATGAATAATGATGAATTATGAGTCTAGAAAAATAATGGAAATTTTTGGAGCAAAAATATGAATTTTTACCCATTAGGGGTATTTTCGTAATTTGCTATCAGGACTGATAATTTGCACCACACCGAGGGACATTAAGTCAATTTGGGTGCAATTGAGGTATAGAAACTGAAAAAAAATTAATTTGAGATTAAATTGGACGCGTTAGTAATTTAATCGGGTAATAGGCCGAATTAGGTCAGCACCGCATTTAAGCGGTAGTCGGATAAGTTGCATGTCATATCATGCATATATACCGAGCCTGAATTGATTTTATAATGGTCAAGCATTGATGTGGTGAATTATGTATTGTACATTGTGGATAGGTGGTGAGCAAATTACATTGGTAAAAGTACCAAAATTGTGCTTGAAGACTGGGATTAGGAGTACATCGACTCCTAGAACTGTGAGTGGACAATTTATCGTCTTAAATATCTAGAGTAATTATACTTGTTTGATGCTTTTATTGAATGGTGAATTTAAATTATAAAATATTATGTTTTCCAATTAAAATGTTTTTTAATAAAAATGAGATTTATACTGGTTTTGAAATCAAATATTGTTTTGGGAAAATTGAGTATATGGAGACTGTGTTGAAATTTATGATTTTATATGTTATTGAAATTGGGGCTTATGACACTATGGTAGAATGATGGCTAAATTTTTGGGGTTGGCATGAAATATATGAACAATTTTGGATTGGTCTCGGTAGACTGGATTACATTTTATTCGCCATATTATGCTACTGGAATTTTTATGGGTCTGGTGGTATATTAAACGGTCACTGCAGTGGTGGGGGTTTCCGTGGACTGCCTATGAGAGGGGCACGGTAACTCAATTATATACTTACCTCCGGGGGGAGATGTTGGGTGAAGTATCTCCTGAGGTATGATTTGAGTGCACCTCACGTTCGGGCCACCACGTGAGAGTGAGACTCAGCCAACGCCAAGGAACGGCTGTGTGTCAGATGTGAAAACATGTTTATGGGTATGGGTCATTGAACAGCCTTGGCGGTCTCAGTGGGATACCTTGACGAAGGTACCCGCGAGAATGATATTGGCAGGGGCCAAGTTTAAAAAAATTCATAAGTCGGGGAAATTTTGATGAAAAGAAATTATTTGGTATAGATTGAAACGAATTTTGTGTTATGAACATTATTGAGATATAACGTTTTTATATTGTCTCCATCTACTCGGCTTTAGATGCTTTTGATGGTAATTGTTTACTCACTGGGATTATTTAATCTCACCCCTCTTCCTATCCATTTTTTAGGCTCAGGACAGTTTGTTGATAGTTGATTAAGACGAAAATTAATCTCGGAGTTGCATCATAGGAAGTAAGGGTTCGTAGCTCTACACCTTCTTGGTTAGTTGAGGGCCCACGTGTCACTGTAAACGAAATTTCATACTTTAATTATCTTTATTACTATATTAATAAATTTATTTTACTCTTATGCTACAAAAGTTATTTTAGGAAGACTTTGAAAATATTGTGTTTTAAGAAAATAGAATATTTTATTTAATATTTTTATTATATTCAAATAGCTATAATTTTACTTTAAACGAATGTTTTAGACTTCAAAATTTAATTTAAATCATGAAATATGTGTTTCCACTTACATATTACATTTTTTCGGATTTCGAAATTTCAAAAAAAAAATGACAAAAATGCCCCAGTGAGCTAGAAAATAATATTTTTATTGTTTTGAGTTGGAAACAACTTATGATTTCTTGAAATGCGAGATTTAATAACTGTCGCTCACCGGGGAGATGCGGAAGTTGATGCTAAGCCTTGCGGGGTTTCGATCGACATTCGAGGTAATGAGTGCTTATCGGGACGTCGATGCGGTTGTCACGGGCCCGATGGGAGTTTCAGGTTTTGACATATTAAACGGTCACTGCAGTGGTGGGGGTTTCCGTGGACTGCCTATGAGAAGAGCACGGTAACTTAATTATATATTCAGCTCCGAGGGAAGATGTTGGGTGAAGTATCTCCTGAGGTATGATTTGAGTGCACCTCACGTTCGGGCCACCACGTGAGAGTGAGACTCCGCTAACGTCAATGAACGGTTGTGTGTCAGATGTGAAAACATGTTTATAGGTATGGGTCATTGAACAGCCTTGGCGGTCTCAGTGGGATACCTTGACGAAGGTACCCGCGAGAATGATTCTGGCAGGGGCCAAGTTTAAGAAATTCATAAGCCGGGAAATTTTGATGAAAAGAAATTGTTTGGTATAGATTGAAACAAATTTTGTGTTATGAACATTATTGTGATATAACGTTTTTATATTGTCTCTATCTACTCGGCTTTAGATGCTTTTGATGGTAATTGTTTACTCACTGGGATTATTTAATCTCACCCCTCTTTCTATCCATTTTTCAGGCTCTGGATAGTTTGTTGATAGTTGATTAAGACGAGAATTAATCTCGGAGTTGCATCATAGGAAATAAGGGTTCGTAGCTCTACACCTTCTTGGTTAGTTAGGGCCCACGTGTCACTGTAAACGAAATTTCATACTTTAATTATCTTTATTACTATATGAATAAATTTATTTTACTCTTACGCTACAAAAGTTATTTTAGGAAGACTTTGAAAATATTGTGTTTTAAGAAAATAGAATATTTTATTTAATATTTTTATTATATTCAAATAGCTATAATTTTACTTTAAACGAATGTTTTAGACTTCAAAATTTAATTTAAATCATGAAATATGTGTTTCCACTTACATATTACATTTTTTTTCGAATTTCGAAATTTCAAAAAAAAAATGACGAAAATGCCCCTGTGAGCTAGAAAATAATATTTTATTGTTTTGAGTTGGAAACAACTTATGTTTTCTTGAAATGCGAGATTTAATAACTGTCGCTCACTAGGGAGATACGGAAGTTGATGCTAAGCCTTGCAGGGTTTCGATCGGCATTCGGGGTAATGAGTGCTTATTGAGACGTCGCGGCGGTTGTCACAGGCTCGATGGGAGTTCCGGGTCGTGACAGCAAACATTTTTGCTTTAAAAAATAATGCATAAAACTGCGTCTTTGACCGTCTTTCTCACTAGTATTAATTGTAAGTATCCAAACCATTACACGCATGCATGATTTCAATAATTAAAGCAATAACATAATGTTATAAAAAAATTTTAAATTATTTAAAAAAATTTACATAAGTTTTTATTTAATTAATTTTTTATATTTTTATTTTGAGTCAAATAAGCATTTATAATTAATGGTTGACTAATTGTGATTAGATAAAATGTCATTATGTCATATTGTATTGTATGCTGATATGTCATAATGAATTATGATGTGGTATGTTAATATAAAATAATAATGATGATGTTGTGACATTTTTCACCATTCATGTGGCATCATATGGATACATAATGAAAAGTGATACTTTTACTAATTATAATTAAAGCGAACAGTTAATTATAAGAACTTATTTGGTTTAAAATAAAAATACAAAAACTTGATAAAACATAATAAAAAAACAACTTATTTAAATTTTTTAAATAGTTCATGAGTTTTTCAAACATTATGTCTGAGATAAAAGAGTTTGACTCATACCAATAATAAAAATTTGCTTTGCCAATATATTCATAGATTCTTAACCCTTAGATTATCTATTTAACAAGATTGCATTTGCTTTATGATCATTGCTATTATTTGTGCTTACTCTTTAAGATTATTTTTTTGGCTGTTTGAAACTTCTTTCTAATTAAAATTAAAAACAATCAATCTTGATCATTTAAATAAAAAATACATACATTTACCATAAATGAAATATTGAATTGATTGATTATTTAGAATTTTTTATTTTAAATTCTTTACATAACTTTTGTAAAAACTTTTATGTATTTGGTTTAAAAGGTTCTATTTAATGTGTTAATATAATACCAAAAATAGTTATACCTTTTGAATGCCCTTCTTTTGATTATTTCAAGAATCCCATGTAATTAATAATTTTTAACTATTTTCAGTAATCATCACTCAATTTTTTACTATTTTATTCTTGCACACTCATGTAAAAAATTGCATAAATGAATGAAAGAAAAAGAAATTAATATAGGAAAAAATATAACGAAGTTGCAAAAAAGTTGTACAGAATGAAGGAGTCAAATAATGTGTAAGTTGAAGATAAAAAAATTGTGGAGTAAAAATCTCGATGTGTTTTTTTTAATGGAAACAAAAAAAAGCACAAATGAGATGGAAAGGTTAAGAGTAGTGATGGGTTCTGATAGCTGTTTAGCAATTGATTTGGTGGGGAGAGCTAGCGGCTTGGCTCTTTTATGGAGAAAAGGTGTAATGGTGGATGTTAAGACCTACTCAATGAACCATGTTGAAGCTAAGATTGAGACTAGGGGTATTAGGTGGCGGTTAATGGGTTTTTATGAACACCTAAAGTGACAGATAAGCAGGATACATGGGACTTAATGTTATTGCCCAAATCAAGATTATTGTTACCATGGATGTGTTTTGGAGATCTCAATGAAAAAAATTTTCAACATGAAAAAGAAGGTGAAGCTGACAGATGTGAAGCTCACATGAAAAATTTTAGAGATAAATGTGAAAGCTAGGGGGTTAAGAGACCTTAGTTTTAGAGACCCAAAATATACTTGGTGAAATAACAAAGAAGAAGGTGAATTTATCAAATGCAAGTTGGATAGCTTCAAATTGGAATAATAATTTCCAAAGGGTCAGTGTTCTAAACGAAGCACTATAAGCGTCGATCATTTGTCAATATGTGTGGACCTTTATTATCAGCAACATATTGATTGGCGTTGCCAGTTTCACTTGGAACAAGCATGGCTTGAAGATAGTTTTTGTGATAATATAATATAGGAAATTGTTTGCATGACAGAGTCAAATGAACTAGATCTTTTGCAAATGGTGGGTATGGTTAAAAAAATTAAATCAATTAAATCAAATCCTATATAGGAGGTGAGAAGCAAATTGAAGTGGAAAAGAAAAGAATTGCAACAACTTTATGAAGGAATCAGTCACTTTTCAAAAATTAACACTATTCAAAATGAGATCAGTCAATTGGTAAAAATGGAAGAGATGATGTGGAAATAGAGATCTAAGGTAACATGGTTGAAAGGTGACAAGATTACCAAGTTCTTCAATGGGAAAGCAAAAGAAAAGAGAAGTAAAAGCATCATTTGGGCCTTAAAGAAGGAGAATGATGAATGGATAGATTCTGCAGGTGAATTGAGTTTGGTTATTAATAGCTATTTTGTTGCCTTTTTTTCTTCTTCAAGTCAATTACAAAAAGATGCAGCCTTGATTGGAACTCAGCAAAAACTAACAGACCAATTGAATGTTGATTTAAATGCTAGTATTTCAGTGGAGAAAGTAAAGAATGTTTTGTTCCAAATGCACCCTATAATGGCTTCTGGACCAGATGGGATACTTACGTTGCTCTACTAGAAATATTGGCATAAGCTTGAAAGCCACATCCATAAATTTGTAATTGAATTTTCGGAAAGTCATATCAATTTCTCTAAGGTTAATCACACTCATATTGTGATTATTCCAAAGGCAAATAAGCCAGAAAAGGTAAACCAATTTCGCCATATCAGTGTTTGTAATGTCCTCTATAAAATTACATCTAAGGTACTAACAACCGTTTGAATGGGATATTGTCGCATGTGATTTCTACAAACCATAGTGCATTTGTTCGAAGGAGATTGATTTCGGATAAAATGATAATAGTCCAAGAATTTATTAATTACCTGTATACTAAAGACAAAGCCAATGTGGTGATTGAGTAGAGGTAGACATAAGCAAAGCATATGGCATAATTGAATAGAGCATTGTGTATTGAATTTTGTAAAAATTATGGTTTAGAGGTATGTTTCTAAATTCAATTATGAGATGTATCTCCTCTATTTCTTACTCAATTCTAGTCAATGGGGTTCCAAGTGAGTCTTTTTTGCCATTTAGAGGGCTATGTCAAGGAGATCCCCTATCTCCGTTCCTCTTTGTTATTGTATCAGAACCTTTGTCTACTCTTCTGAATATAGTTGCAGCAAATAAGAGATTAACAAGTTTGAAGGTTGGAAAAATAGGTCCTAATGTTACTCACCTGTTTTTTGCAAATGATAACATGATTTTAGGCAAGGCAAAAGGACAAAAAGCTTCAACTTTAAAAAATATTATGGCGACTTATGAATAAGCTTTTGGCCAGAAGATTAATTCGTAGAAGTCAGCTATATTATTTAGCAACAATACAGGGGTGAGTGATGTCCAAGAGGCATGTAGTATCATGGGAATCAATTAGGGGTAATGGGGTGGAAATTATTTGGGTATGTCGTTGATAGGAGGAGGAATGACAAAATAGATTTTTGCTTATGTAAAAACAAATGTCTTAAAGTGACTAGCAAATTGGAAAAATAAACTTTTGTGAATAGTAGGTAAAGAGGTATTAATTAAATTAGTTGCACATGTCATTCCTACATATGTGATGAGTTGCTTTAAGTTACCGGATTCTATTGTCAAGATATTGATTATGCAATTGCTAGATTTTGGTGGGGGTGATGAGAAGGATAAGAAGATTCACTAGAAGAATTGGAACTTGATGTGCAAATCTAAATTTTCTGGTGGAATGGGTTTTCGGGATGCACGAAATTTTAATCTACTGATGCTTGCAAAACAGGGTTGGAGTTTACAAATGAAAGACACTTTTGCATACCAAGTATTAAAGGTAAGGTACTTTTTGAGGCATGAATTTATTGTTACTCCAATTAAATCAAATCCGAGTTATAGTTGGAGAAGTATTAGAGAAAGTCAGAGGTAATCAATAAAGGGTTGCTTTGGAGAATAAGGGATGGAACTAATATCTTTGTCAACAAAGATAGTTGGATTTCGCATGAGACACTGAGACCAGCATTAATGTGTCATGGTGATGTAACGAAGGTAATTCGAATATGCAACTTGTTTGATTCAAGAACAATAGTGTGGGATGTAGAAAAAATTAGTAGATATTTCCCACTGTTTATATGCAATCTGATTTTAATGATTTGATTCTATTGATCCCAATTAATAAGAGGCTTCCAAAATGATAAGCAAATATGGTTTGATAACAGGCCTAATAAGTGTACGGTTAAATATATCTACAAACTACTTTGTTCTATAATAAACAGTAATGATGGGGCAAACTCCTCAACCAATTTTTTACTAATTTGGAAAAAGTTTTGGAAATTAAATATTCCTAGGAAAATACTCATGTTTGCTTGGAGAGCTATAAAAGGAGTTTTTCCTACTAGAGGTGTTATTTGTAAATGACATGTGAAAGTAGATATACTTTGTAATTTTTGTGACGATGATCTTGAAACTGATTTTTACTATCTACGTAATTGTCAATATGCTCAACAGTGTGGTTGGCTTTGAGATGGGATTTAGAGATATAGGGATCCAATTTCATAATTTATTTCAATAGATTTGTTTCCTATGTGATCAAATTAATAGAGAGACTATTGAAGAAATTCTTTGTGTTTTATGGGCAATATGAAAAAATCGAAACTTACTAATCATTAAGGACAAAAAGATGGAACTGGGCGAGGTCGTGAATATGGGCTTAACTATATGCTAGCAATATAAGGAGGCCAATTATTCTGCCCATAATACACAACATATAAATGTTGAGTTGTAGACAGCTTGGAGTAGACTGCATGGTCTAACGTTGAACTCAAATGCTGTTTTATTTGTACGAAATTGTTAAGCCATGATGGCTATGGGTTTTGTAGTTAAAAACTCAACTAGTGGCGTGGTACTCATAGGTGCAAAGAGGATGTTACACAACTCATGTGTTTATGATGTGAAATTGAGGATTGTTAAATAGGTGGTGATGATGTGTTTAGAAAGTAATATTATGCTTGATGAGATAGAAGTCGACAACCTCTTGGTGGCTAGATGGATTTCAAGTAAAAATTTCAAGGGGGATTCGAGTTTATCAGTAGAGCATTGTACTATTTTATTGGAAAGGATGGCAACGCAAATTATGAAGCATGAGCATAGGAAAAGCAACGTGGTGGCTCATATGGTAGCAAAGTGTGCTAAAGATCTGCCAACAGATCAATTTATATGGAAAGATGTGTAACACCCCTGATTTTTTGACATGGCCTATACATGATGTTGGCCAAGTGACTTAAGGAGTTATTTAAGTTTTTATGAATATGATTATGTCTAGAGATAATGGCTATGAATGTGGGGGTAAATTAAGATCCTTAATTAAATTGTGCAGATGTTTGGCACTTTGACATCTAAGTATGCCATTAAGGTAAACATCAATGAAAGTGATGAATTAATCTTGTAGATTAAGGATTTGATTTAATTTGATACATATTTGAGGATATTTATATGAGGATTTTGAATTATATAAGTTATTTGAGGTATGAGATTAACAAGGAATGGATTTTTGGGTGTTAAGTTGGATTTTTGGAAGTTTGGAAGACTTAAAGCTGCTTACAGGGAAAAATGTATCAATACATTCCCCTATGTATCGATATATTCTTGACAAGAAGAAAAATATGAGGTATTCTGGAGGAATTCTATTGAAACATTTAAGAATGCATCGATAAATTTGGCAAAGGATGAACATGTATCGATATGTTACCTCAATGTATCGATACATTTGAAACAGAGAGCACCCGAGCCATTTTGCCCAAAATGTATTGATACATTACCTTAGTGTATCGATACATTTATTCAAAATTAGGGTAGATGTATCGATGCATTGCCAAATGAATCGATACATTATAGATAAAAGGCAAAAATAAAAAAACGTTTCAGGCCATTCTACCTTATTTCTTTCTCTCGTTTCCTCTCTACCCTCTTCAAACCTCAAGCCCCCAAATGCCATTTGGAGCCCATTTGAGCTAAATCTAAGCTTGAGAAATGATTCAAAGGTAAGATTGTGCATATTTACCAATTGATTTTTGATTTAATCGATTAATAACCTTAGATCCAAATATTTTCAGATTTGGCTAAACTCTCTCCCATTGAGTTTATTGGAGATTTGGAGTCTAGATTTGGGCAACCTAGCTTCTAAGGTAAGGGTTTATCTCATTTTTGGAAGATTGAGTTTATATATTGAATTTAGGCATTTTTGAAAAGTTGAGATATTTTCAAAAGCTAGGAAATAAATAATTTTGTAATGTTTTGATTTGTTTAAAGGGAGAATGGAAGCTATCAATGCGTTTATGAGCTAGAAGACAACTGGAGGCTAAAAGTTGAGCTTGATTGCAGCGTGCCTCCGATTGTCAAGGTGAATGGGTTTAAGTTTAAATGCACGTCATGCATAAAGCACGATAGGTGCACTGCCATGGTACTAGGATAAAAGATGCATGTGTAGATGGATGAACCTAGGCTAGAAAACTATATATGTGTGTATATATGTGTGTATAAGGTATGCCTAGATGAGAATGCATAGGTTAGGGAATTGATGTATATGTATATATCTATATGTATGTATATGTATGTTTGTCTAGACGTATGTGCCTAAGCTAGAAAATAAGTATAATTGTGTGCCTATATGAGAATGCCTAGGCTAACTAGTTATTTGAAAGAGCAAATCTGTGTTTGTGTGATTTGTGGTGAGCCACAAATGGTGTTGTGTTAGAACCCATGGTATGTAGGACCTAGAGTAAGAGACCCACACATGGTTTGATATGAATTATGAATTAAGGACTATGCCAAATTATGATGAACGGACTACCAAGTAGGTATATGGCCCCGATATGTTTTTGGGTTAATGGCATAATGATTTAGTGATACTGAATATGTATGGCCAAAAGGCCATGATTGCTTATGGACATGATTTATGTGTGAATGTTCATATATTTATGGTTGATTTAAGGATAAGTATAAGGTTGTTAAGCCACGATTGATTTGATTGAATATGATGAATACCTATATGGAGTAAAAGGAATGAGGGCCTATAGCTTTATTGTGTTTAGTTTGATGATGCCTTAGAGATTTGAAAGCACTTGGAATTATACCGAGCTTAAAGATGCTTGAAACTCGATGAATTTGAATGTGATTTGATGTGGACGAGAATGTCACAAGCACGATGGCATGATTTGTGGTTATGTGTTCTATTCGAAGGATGAATTTCGGACATTGATTTGATTTGAGATTGAATGGAGTCTCACGCCTTATAACTTTGTGTGCTTGTAAGGATAGTAGTAAGTAGAAACGGTGGCACTAATCCTACTTGTGATTCCGTCTGTAGTACTTTAATGCCATTCGTTGAGATTATTTTAGGTGATGCCGACATCAGGAGATTAGTTCGGTCGATGATATGATTCTCCGCCAATTGCTTCAGCACGTGTGTGATTTGTTTCTCCACTTAGCGGCTTTGCGCTGCACATGATTTATTTCTCCACCTATTGGCCATCGTGCGTGATTTGATGAAGTTTAGGGTAAAACCACTTATTTGATTTGGTTTGACTATGATAACATCCATCGAGGATGGCATGATTTGATTTGAAATATGAATATGTGGTAATCACTATGAATGAGATTTGATGAAAAGCCTTAAGATAAGCAAGTTATATGTAAATGAGATTTAAGGTTGGGCTTAGCAACTAAGGCGTGCTTATAAAGCCTAGTTTAATGGTAATGGCTTTAAGGGTAAGCCTTGATTTTATATGACTTGATGTGAAAACACAAAACTTGTGAATTGTGGATATAATATGCCATTGAGATGTAATCCAGTAAGGTTTAATATGATAAGTTGTGCATATAGGATACTAGGATAATCCTCGCACTTTTGAGTTGGAGATGTTTGAATATGAATATATTATGGCTAGATAGGCCTAGATATAATATATATATATATATATATATATACATATATATGAAATGTTATGTTGTGATAACATCCCCTCACTAAACATTAGATGTCTCACCTCTCTGTTGTGCCATGTGCAGATAAGAGAAGACATTGGGTTATATGGCAAGTGTTGTCAATTGGACAGACACATAATTGGCATTTGGTAGATCTCCCTCCCAACGTGTCACTGTGCTAAGTCTATATGGGCCTTCTACCTTCCAGTTTGATTAGTCTAGGAAATATGTTAAGCACGATGTGTCATTTGAATTATATGATGGCTGTTATGTACAAACCCGATTTGATGGCCAATGTATGGCCTTATGAATATTTGTATGAATTAAGTGCCAGGGATAATGTATTATATTTGAATTTGTTATGAATATTTGACTATTTAATCTATTGGCTATGTGTTGTATGATTGTAAACTCTGAAACTTGTTCGACTCTAGTGGGCTTGCTTGTTGGGCTCGTGCGCGGTCACGGACACTCGGGTTTGGGTCATGATAGGATGCTTCTCTCATGCCAAACCTATTTAAAGATTATGTGATTAAAGATGTCTTGTTGATTAATTAATTAATTAAAGAGTGTGTAGGAGATTTGGTTATTTGTAATGCATGTTTGGCTTGGGTACTCCTTTTTCCTTATCATGATTTTTATCCCATTGGATTTTTTCATAATAAGGTTTTTAATGAGGCTCATCTTTCATGCTTTATGTAATATTGTGGATGGTGATTTCAATATATTATGTAGAGTCACTCACAGTGTATTGATGTCGATGAAGTAATAAAATATTCATCTTTCTTCAAAAAAAAAATAAAGTTGATAATATATCCCTACCTTATTTTTTTCATATTAGTTTATATTGATGTTATGTAAATATGAAAAGTGAAAATCAACTCAATTATTGGCTTAATCTATTATATTAAGGCAATAGATCTTATTTTTACTTTACAAAAAAGAAACATCGAAATTATTCAATTAATAAATATGAATTTCTTGAGACAAAAGTGAATTTTCATTAAAATGATGTTACTTTGTTCGATTTTGTACTGTTCAACTACTCAAATAATACGAGATTATAAATAATTATTTTACGAGTGTTTATTTTCTGTGAGTTATTGGACACTCTATTATTTTTGTTCAACCAATCAGTTTAATACGTTGATGAGGCAGGTTCGAAGGTCAAGATACGTAAAGACTGTGTGACCAAATGAGAAAATTTTGACCAATGCCAATATTCTAAGATTATTCTAAGGACTAATCGGCAGTAATTACATCATTTCTCACTTCCACACAAGCGCGTGGAAATTTCCGAGGCATGGCCAATTTGCCACTCGCTTTCTCATTTTACTCGTTTCTCTCTCTCTTGCCTAACTTCCATGAATAATCAGTAATTCTCAAGAGCCGCCCCCTCCTCTCCTTTCTTCTTATATATATAAATAGATGTTAGAGGGTCACCATTGTTTTGAGCAAATCATTCTCAAGGAAAATATACTTATATATTTGATTTAGAGGAGAAGAAAAAAGAATTGAAAGATGGAGGATATGCCGCCTGGTTTTCGGTTCTACCCAACTGAAGAAGAGTTGATTTCGTTTTATCTCCATCACAAGCTAGAAAGTGAGAGGGAGGATTTGAACCGTCTTATGGATCGGGTTATACCAATTGTCAACATTTATGAGTTCAATCCTTGGGATCTCCCACGTAATTAACAATCCTCCTAGCTAGGTTGCATTTAAGCTCAAATAAAATAAAGCTACTACTCTCAGCTTGCTACTATTTCTTTCATCTCTTCACTTTCTTGCATATATATTCTCTTTTAGTCTAAAGTTCATTATCATTTTTTTCAGCTTGGAGGTTCCATTCATTTCCTTAGAATTAGATTTTTGTTGTTCAACTTTATTCAGTCGACATCCATCATGGCCGAACGTGGTAGTGTTTCTGGAAAAAGAAAAAAAGAAAAGGATTTACATGAAAGAATTAGTTTGGAAAGATTCCTGATTTTCATTATTTCTTAATTTGTTATTCTTGGCAATGAAATCCGCAGCTTAAGTTAAAAGAGGGAAACAATTAGAGAAGAAAATAAGAAACAGCAGATATAACAAGTCAAGATCAAAAGGGTATCATTTTCTGTCCTTTTCCCCTCAGTTGATTATTAATTTTCCTTGATGCAGAATTGTCCTTGTACCTATGCCACAAGGACCCTGAACAATGGTTCTTCTTCATTCCAAGGCAAGAGAGTGAAGCACGGGGAGGAAGACCAAAGCGGCTAACAACAACAGGGTACTGGAAAGCTACTGGCTCTCCGGGTTGTGTTTATTCTTCCACCAATCGCCCGATCGGCGTTAAAAGAACCATGGTTTTCTACAATGGAAGAGCTCCTAATGGAAGAAAAACTGAGTGGAAAATGATTGAATACAAAGCTATCGTAGAAGCAGCAGCTTCATCTAATGGTGCAACTCCAACTGTAAGAAAGCATATTATTCTACCGTACTTGTTCCTCTTTTTCTTTCTTTGGTTGAACAAGTGCTAAATCTTATGTAATTTTCCCCATTTTTACTTACAGTTGAGGCACGAATTCAGCTTGTGCCGGGTATATAAGAAATCGAAATGCTTACGGTCATTTGACAGGCGACCACCAGCAGAAGGAGTTCAGATACGCGACCCAGCAGCTGATAATCAAGGTCAAGCTGCTGTTGGAGCAGCAGCAGCATGTCATCAGAGCCCTCAAATGGCAGAGAGAACGATCAGCTCACCAGAGAGTTCATCCTCAGGCGATCATGGGAATCCTTCTCAAACTAGGGAAAGCAGCAACTCATCAGCAATGGCAGTTGATTTTAATGAACCTTTCTGGGATCTTCTTGATGGCTTCTAGGATTCCACGAGGTAAAGAGAGAGGATTTTGAAGCTCAAGCTGACTTTGCATGGGTGGTGCAAAGATGATTAGAAGGTGAATTATCTCCCAAGAAACTCAATGAACCTAGTCTTAAGAAAATATAAGAATAATAAGCTGTCAATATTTTTGGTTAAAGTCAATAATTTTTTTGAATGGCAAGAAATTTATAAACATATGAGTCTCACAAGAAAAACACACTCATAAAATGGTACAAGGCAAAAAAAAGAACGTAACAGATCAGGCTGCAAACCAAAATGAAAATTAACTTGCAGAGTAGTGCTTTCTCTCTCTTTTTTTTTTTTTTTTCCAATATTTGTCTTCATCTTTTTCCTCCAAATCAATAAAAGAGAAGGGAAGACAAGTTGAAGTTTCAGAAATAGTGTAAAATATTATTGAATTTATGAAGGAGAAGAAGCAGAGATAGGGAAAGAAAACTTCAATTTTAGTGTGCATGCCTTTTTTGGCTATATCTGATTCTCATTTTCCATAAATACAGGTTAAATAATCCTACAAATAAAACAAAGATAATGCATCATTCATTTATTCTTTTTACAACTCCTCCATGTCTCCCAATGCTAGAAAATGAACTAGACAAAGGAAAGTGGAAAGGACTAGAAAATGAAAAGATGCAAATCTCTCCATCTTTTCATTATTTTCTCCCCTTATATGATGCCAATCAAACAAAAGGAATATAATTTGCACCTCTGTTTTCTTTCAATCCTCTACCTAGTACATAATCAAAGACAGATAGTATTGATTATGCGTGCCGAAATAAAAGATATCATGCTTTTCAGCATTTATTTTTTGTTCATCCACCCAAATTTATATCTGCCTACTAAACATGTGCCATATTTATTGATATATATATATATATAAATGTATAGGTCTTCTTTTTTCCATGACTTGGATTGCTTGAATGCGGATGAAATCAATATGGATTCAAACAGTCTAATATATATTTCGTTTCGAGAGTGATTAGTATTATAACAGAATGCCAACATTTGGCCTTAGAAATATATTTTTATGATTAGGAAAAAAAAAAAAAGAGAAAAAAGTAGAGAGAGAATGTCTGAATTATTTATGTGTGATGCGTATGAAAATATTTCATGGTATATACAAGCATTTAAGAACCAGAACTTGAAGTTTTAACAATAGTAATTGTTTTTCAACTCTATCTTTTCAATTAATGATGACAACAAGAGACTATAAGTGCCCAAAAAAACAGAGACATTAAGGGACTATAAAATCAATAATTGATGTTTATTCAGTAATAATTAGTTGTGATTAAACTTTTTGAGACAGCAGCCTTAAAAAATGGATTGATATAAAAATTGAGGACTAAGAAACAAAATAAGAGCCAACAGAAAATTAATGGTTCAAGTTACTATTATCTTCTAAACCTACTTTCTGATTGAGCATAAGGTCGAGAATTCAAGACATTACACTAGAAAAATCACATCAGTGTATTAAATAAGGTAGTCATTGAGAAGATCGAGAGAGGGTCTCTCACATTCATTATTAATTCCAATTAATTGCGTAAGTAAATTTCTAGCTACTTTTTATGTTTCAATAGTCATGTAGTCATCGCAAAGTAAATTTCGATGCTATTTCTTAACTCTCAATAGTCAAGAAGCCATCATAAGAAAACAGAATAAGTCGGAACTTTAAAGGGCATACATTCTAGTTTCTACACTTTTTCGTGGCATCTTCGTGCATCCCACAGTTACTCAAATAGCTAGGAATTGGATTCAATCAACCAATCGGACAAGTTTTGGTACATCTAAGGGTGGCTCAATAAGTTCAAAGGCGTAAAGCGAAATATTCAATGAGACCTTCTTTTATTGAAATTAAAAACATTATTAAAATTTTATTTTTCTAGCTTTTTGAGATGCAAAATTCTTATATATTTTAAATGGCTAATACAAAATCAACAATCAAAATTTTTAATTTAAATAAATCAACTATCACATAAAATAAAGACAATATAACAATATAATATAAATTTTAAATTAAAGTAAAAATGTCTATAAATATTAAAACAATAGTACTTAATTGTTAAATGTTTATTGCAAACCGCAAATGAAGCTCACGGCTTTATGGAGATAATAACATAACAGATTTTTTGTATTTTCTTTGAAGGAAAATTAAAGTTAAAGGAAAAAGGAAGAAAGAGCAAATGAGAAAGAAAAATTCAAAAATAGATATTATAAATTGAAAAAGAAATGATTGGTTTTATATTTAGGAAAAAAAAAGTTGTTAAAAATCATTAAATATGTTGATTGGAAATAGAAGAAATAAGTGAAAAAAAAATAGTTGTAGGAGATGATTAAATACATATGACCGTTAGTTGATTGGAAATAATATAGCATTTTAGAAATTAGAAAATGATAGAAAATTGAGATTTATTAAGCACATAATTAAGAAAATGAGAAAATAGGTAATTTTATTAATTATTTTTTATTTTTGTATATTTTTAATATAATTAATTATATTATAAAATTATAAAGCCTTCCCAAATTGGGGGCCTAAAGCCTTTGCTTGGGTGGCTTCACCCAAGGGTCGCCCCTAGGAACATCCAGCCTTTAACTTAATTAATTTGAAAGTTATATATGCTAAATTATCCAAAATTTGAAGAGGAAAAACAGAAATAATGATAGCGTGTGACAAACCTTAGGAACAGATTTAGATTTTGTGCATCTCATTGTGATTCATTTATGTCCTTTATTTTGTGCAACTTATTTTTTTGGAAGGATGCATTTCATGTTCATGGCAATTTACATGTAAGTAATAATTTATGATTGCAACTCCTACAACTTTTGGTAGAAGGCAAACCAACTAACACTTCCTCTTCAATGACAGACTCATCTTTGCCTCTTAAAATCTTGAAGTAAACCTCCTGTAATTCAAAAGCATATGAAATTGATGTTTAAGCAAACTCTACAAGACAGTTTTTGCTAAATGAAATTGGATATGCTTGAAACTTGTAGTTCATTTGTTGACATAAATAGTTTCAGCTTACTTTCTTTTTCTTCCATGTTGATTTTTTTTTTTCAAACAAAGTTCATTATATAAATTAAATGATTATAAAAAACCTCACTGTTTAAATCAATGAATTGGTACAAAAAAATATTAACCTAAAAGCAACTTATAAAGCACCATCCAGTGAATATTAACAAACAAAGCTTTTAGCAAAGAATAGGGGATAACACGTCCCTCCAAAAATAATCACAAGAGCAATAACTATAGGATATACATGTGAAAGCCAGCCCTAGACAAAGGAACAAAAAATACTGTAGCTCCTTTCACAATGGAACATAATCAGCAGCTCACTCTCCTTAAAGGAATGGCTCTCTAGGCCTTAGCTGCTTCGAAAAGCAGTGGGGAGCATCCAGACAAAAGTCAAACAGCTAATCACCAACAAGTATTACATAACAGTAGTAAATATTGCAACTCCTCTCATGAGGGAACAAAATCAACTACCCTTTGTGCATAGAAAACATGGCTCACCATGCCTTTGACAAGGCTTCATCCCAGGGATGAAGCTGCTTGATTGTGTTTTTATTGCGAATGAATTATTCGACTTTATGAAAAAAAATAGACTGGGTGGCGTCTTTCTTAAAATCTATTTGGAAATTGATTGAGACTTCTTGGATCTTACTATGAAATGTATGGGGTTTGGAAGGAAATGGCGCAAATGGGTAATGACTTGTGTCTCTACTGCCAACATTTCGATCTTGGTGAATGACACTCCAACATGAGAAATCTGGTTGGGTAGAGGCCTATGTCAATGCTGCCCACTCTCTCCCTTGCTTTTCAACCTTATGGTGGAAGTTTTTAACGCGCTTATGTATAAAGCAGTTGACAGACAACTTGTCAAAGGAGTGGCTGTTGGTTCTACGGTTTATGTCTCTTATCTTCAATATGCTGACGACACAGTAATTATTTGTGATCTCGATGTTAATTATTTGTTGCATGTCAAGCGTGCTTTTAGTTGTTT
Source organism: Theobroma cacao (assembly GCF_053813885.1). Classification (NCBI taxonomy): domain Eukaryota; kingdom Viridiplantae; phylum Streptophyta; class Magnoliopsida; order Malvales; family Malvaceae; genus Theobroma; species Theobroma cacao. The sequence goes on from NC_142643.1 coordinate 6,829,904, forward strand.
TCAGGTGGTTTCGAGACTAAAGATCAATTTCAAAAAGAGCTCTCTCTATGGGGTCGGTCTTTAGCAACAAATAGTTAATGAATGGGCCAGTTTGCTTAAATGCAAAGTGGGCAAATTCCCTGCTTCCTATCTCGATCTTCCACTTGGATTTGGGCAACCTTCCATTAGTGTGTGGTAGCCAGTGGTGTAGAGGGTGGAATCTAAACTTGCTGCTTGGAAAGCTAGGACTTTATCCATGGGAGGTCAAGTTACACTCCTAATGTCAGTTTTGTGCAGCATTCTTACCTTTTACATGTCCTTCTTCCAAATACCGGCTAAGGTATGAACCAGTATTGAAAAAATCTTTAGACGTTTCTTGTAAGGTGGTCCTAACTTTGCTCGTAGACTCCATCATGTTTATTGGGCTTCAATATGCAATTATTGCGAGTTAGGAGGCTTGGGACTTGTTGACTTGTGCATTAAATAGAGCATTCTTAAATAAATGGCTCTGGAGATTCGGTAATGAACCGGAGGGTTTTTAGAGGAATATTGTTGTTGAAAAATTAGGTATCGACAGAAAGTCTCTTGTTCCTAAGGTTGGGAATGGTGCCAAGTCCTCAAATTTTTGGAAAAACATGGTTAAACCTTTGGTTAATGGGTGTGATTATGGCAACTTTGTGGTGGAAGAGATGGGCTTATCTCTAGGAAACGGTAATAACATTGGTTTTTGGGAAGAAGAATGGATTGGAGGCTTCATTCTTAAAAAAGCCTTTCCAAAAGTTTATGCTTTAGCGAATAAAAAGAAAGGTAAGGTTGCGGAGTTTGGCGGTGGAACAACAATGGTTGGAAATGGAATATTGAGCTGCATAAGAATGTATTTGGTTGGGAAAGAGACTAATGGGAGAACTTTATGACTCTCATTAAAAACCAAGAATTAGGAGTAGAATTTCGTGACAAACTCATTTGGAAAGGGAACTCTAGGGGTGAGTATGCTGCCAATTCTTTTTGCAAAACTGTTTTGTATACTAACTCCTCTCATGCAGCCCATCGGAAGTTGATTTGGTCGGGCCTCGCTCTATATATGATTGAAGTCTTTTGCTGACAGCTCATACAAGGCCATCTTTTAATCAAAGAAATTTTGGCTAGTGAAGGCATTATCAGTTGGGATGTTGACGTTTGCTTACTTTGTAGAAGGGAAATTGAATCGATAAGTCATCTTTTCTTTTCTTGTGATAAAACTTGGCATTTGTGGCGCCAGTGGGGCATTCTTTAGAATGTTGATTAGGTTTATAATAATGAACCTTTTAATTGCTTTCTTACTTGATTTGGGTACCCTTCTTATGTTAAAAATGATCAGATATGGAAAATGGCCTAATATGCTACTATTTAGGCTATTTGGTGTGCAAGAAATGATCTTACTTTTAGAGGTAAAGAATGGGATGGTGACCAAGTTATGGAGCCTATTAAAGTTAGAGTGGCATGGTGGATTAAGGCCAAATGGCCTAAACATAACTTGTCCTTTAGTGATCTTGCACGATTTCCTTCCGAAGGTATTGTTCCTTAACGTTTGCAATGTCTTAAACATGACCAAGAATGGTCCAAGCGTCCCGCAGGTTGCCTTAAATTTAGTACGAACGGCACATCTAGGGGGAATCCGGAAGACTTAGGCATCGATGGACCTTTAAGGGATGAGTTTGGTAACACTCTTGCTATCTTTTCTAAAGCTATTGGCTGGTCGGATTCTAATATGGCTGAACTTCTGGCTACTAAAGAGGCTGTCCTTTTATTTATTGCTTCGAGGTGGAACTCCTCTCATTCCCTTATTCTGGAATTTGACTCCTCTAATGCTGTCAAGTGGATTCAAAATCCAATGGACATCCCGTGAAGACTAAGAAGGCAAATTATTCAAATTGCTAACCTATTAAACAAGGTTGAGAATTAGCAAATCAATCACACTCGAAGATCTGCCAATGAGGCAGCAAACAGATTAGCAAAAGATGGCATTCAAAGGGAAAAGAATCTGTTTTGGGTGTTGAGTCAGGTACCCTCGACTAACCTCTTGGAAGGGACACCTTGAGCTTTCTATTGGAGACTTTTTTTTTTTTAACTTGCTTTGTGCAGCTATTTTTAGCTTTGCTTTGTTCAGTTTTGTGTACAAATCTGTGCATAAGTTGCTTGTCTTTGTGTTCCTCTTTTTTCTTTTGTCGGTGTGGGTTTGAATGTTACTCAGGACTTGTTTTATCTTGGGATTCTTGTTTGCAATCTATTTCTGCTCTTTGTGTTTGCCAGCAGCCATACTGGTATGTTTTTATGACCGGTGTTGTGTTGTTTTTCTACATTTTTGGTAGATTTTTGTAAGTATCTATATTAATGAAATACTTGAATTAGCCTTTCAAAGAAAAAAAATAAAGCCAAAGGAACCCTCACAATAAAAGAGAACATAGCTCTCTTTCATTGGAAATGCTGTAAACTCCATCACCAGCAAGCATCAAATAGGTGGGTCAGTCAACTCCCATTTTTGCAAAAAAATCCATAAATAAGTTAGCCTCCTTGTAAATCTATTTGAAGGTGACATCTCCAATCTGTCTTTGTAACCTATCAATTTCAGAAAATACCTTTCATTGAGCTCGTGGTCTTCCATCCGATTTAGATATCCATGAAAGATCAATACAGAATCTGATAATATCACTAAAGATTTTCAAACCATTCCATGAAGAATAAGCACAAAATTGTCATGCATTTTTAATAGCATGTACTTCAGCATGGTTAGACTTAAGTTCTCCCAAAAGACCAAAGAAAAACCCACTACAATACCTTTATTATCTCTAAAACCCTTGCACAACCTACTGATTCTAGTTGTCTTCTTGTTAAACCATCAACATTAAATTTCAATTCTATCTCTCTGAGAGGATTCATTCCATTCCTCTCCTAGGTTCCATAGTAACCTGTGGCCTAGTTAACAACCTAGGTATAGACAACCAACCAATCTCCTCTACACCTCTTTCTGTCTCAACGGCATTAATCCAGAATTTTGTCTCTATTTTAATCATAAAGACTACTTCTTCCATCTCCCACCTTTTGGCATTAAAAATCAAATCATTTCTAGCCTAGCATATATCGGGATCAAAATGTGGCACCTACGACTGACACCCATATCTAAATAAAAGAACTTTTGATACAAGATCCTTTAAAACTTAATCATTGATAAGATGGACATCAGTAACACCCTATTATCTTCTCAACTCTTTTTAAGTCCGGAAGGTATACAATGTTCTTCTAGACGTTGGAGATCTTGGCTTCATGGTGGCTTAATGGAATCCAACCCATGGGACCTTTATCATATTTCTCACATAATAGCTTCCTCCAAAGTGCATTATGATCTTGGTCATACCTCCACCACCATTTACTTAAAAAGGCTATATTTTTTTTTATACAAGGTGGTTATCCCCAGACCTCACCATTTCTTAAGTTGGCATACTACCCTCCACTTGACTTTAGCAATCTTCCTACTACTTTTGGGGCCTAAAAATGGACAAATAGTGTAGAGGAAGAAAGTTAAGAATTGAATTGATTAGTGCTATGCATCCTCCGAAGCATAAGTAATTCTTTTGCCATTGTGCGAGACTGCTTCTAAACTTTCTAATTATTGGCTCCCAAGTCTTTACACTCCTAGGATTAGCCCGAATTGGAACCCTCAAGTAAGTGAAAGGAAGAATGCTCAGTCTATAACCTAGAACTTCTGTAATATTCCTTTCTTTGCTTTCCTCAATATCCACAGAAAAAATGTTTGATTTCTCAAAATTGATCTTAAGGCTTGAGGTCATTGCAAAGCAATAAAGCAGTATCTAACATTTTTTGCCTCTTCCACATTTGCTTCCATAAAAACCACTGTGTCATCCACAAACTGCAAATGTGAAATAAACGTACCCCGTATGAGAGATTTTGATTCCTTTAAAGAGGTTAAGCTCTTCAGCTTTTGCCACAAGAAGATGGAGAGCATCAACTGCAATGATAAAGATGAAGGGGGAAAGTGGATCCCTTTGCCTAAGGCCTTTAGTGGTGGAAAAGTCTCTAGTAACTACTCCATTAACGAGTATGGCAACCTTCGTCGTGGAAATCCATTCGTAAATCCATTGACAGTATTTTGGTCGAAAATCCATACTCCTCATAACAGTAATCAAGAAATTTCATTCTGCACCATCAAATGCTTTCTCAAAATCAATCTTAAGAATGAACCCTGTCTTTTTTGAAGGGTTTTTTTTTTTATACTATGGGTAACTTCTATTTTAAACAAACTGCCATCCATGATCTATCTCCCTCTAAAAAAGAAACACTGATTATCTCTAATCATCTTGTCCACCACTTGCTTCAACTGGTTTGCTAGGATCTTAGCCAAAATATTATAAAGTGATTTAAATAAGCTAATTGGCCTATACTCCCTGAAAGTGGTAAGAATATCAACTTTTGGAATAAATGTTAAGAAGATGGAATTGATGCATCTTTCCAATTTACCTCTATGGTAGAAGTCAGTCATATACTCCAGTAATTCACCTTTAAGCTTTCTCCGTGTAGAAATATTCTTGAACCCAAGCCAAAAGTCTTGGGATGTTTAAGTTTAAAATATTGGCTTTTGAAACAACATTGGATCAGATTAACAAAGTCATGATCAATTTCAAGAAATTTGATTGAATATTCTCTGTTCCCAAGTTTTAAAAGGATATTCTCCTACATTTTGTATTTCATATTTATTATCACCTCTATGGTTCCTCTGGTAAAGTCTTGAAACTTCAAGGTATCGCCGTCCATGCAGACGAATTCACCTACCGTTTCCGTGATATTTTTGAATGTGAAAATGAGAGGCACCCCGTATCATGCCCGCCACGTTTACCTATTCCTAACCACCATGCTTTCATTCCATTCTTTGATATTTTCAAACCACTCCTGTAGCCAGGTCCAACCAGAGTCTTTCATGGCTTCAAAAAACACTGCTATCGCGTAATGTTATCAAGTAGATTCGACCTGAGATCCACCTGAAATCAATGCCGCACACACCGTCTCTTCTCATGTGTTTCGAGACCATCTCTGGTTTTGTGAGACTCTTACAATATCCGACAACACTTAGCCTTAGCCGTAGAAGTTTGTCTTCCTCGATGCAACCAATACATGTTTTCCTTGTGTCCCTTTGTTTGGTGTTCCAAACGTTCGGTTGCTATTTCTACACCTTTTGGTTCGCTTTGTTTTTCGTAAGACTTTGCAACTTTAGGCTTTGGTGGGATTGGGTCGGGCGGGCTCCTCCTGCTGAAGATAAATACATTAAAACTTAATTTTCAAACTCAAGTTGACATTTACTATATCACTATGAGTTGAAGAAGTGTTAACATAATTATAGTAACTGTACATATTTTAAACTAAATCAATGTGATTTTGTTATATTACGATATTATTAAATTACAATAAAATTAGATTATAATATCCTCAATGATAAAATTAAACCCAAATATGGCTTTTTTTTTCTTTCGGCCAACAAAAGAATATAGGCTTTGAGTTATAACATTTCTTTGAAATATAGGCTTTGAGTGGCGCTCGAGCAGTCATTATATTGTTTTCATTTTTCAACCATTTAATTTGCATGAATTTCACTACCAGTGCAACATCCGTATAACTCTCTAAGGTCCTTTCTATTTCTCCGGAGGCGTTTAGAATCCTTCAAGTAAATTGGCCATCGGCAAAATAAACAACTTCCGTAGGCCTGCATGACTGTCGATGACACCTGTTTGATGCTAGTGTTTGAGTCCAGTTGCGGGTGAAAAGCTTCGGCATCTTCGTCGCTTGTCTTTGTAACATAGACCCAAAATGGTTGCCCAAGGATAGACCCAATCCCCACAGCTCCCAGCCATTCTCTCTCCTTTCCCTCTCCCCTTGAAGTTTGCTGAAAGTAATAAGTACTATTTGTTTGGCAAAATAAGTTAATAAGTGAGTTTCAATTGTTCTGTTGTTAAATGACCAAGACATTATCATACAAGTATCCCTGCGTACAACATGAAAATGATACTCGGAGCAAACCAAGTGAAGCAGAAGGTAAATCAACTGTTTTGTCAAAGATATACATAGGACACATTTACAAATGGAAAATTTTCTGTTTCTTTTCTCTTGCAGATGGACCATACATTTAAACAACTAACAACCATCAGAGATCCCATTGAACTGACATGCAACTTACGTGAAAACTTATGGAGGGCATTATTACCAGTCGTCTTCAAGGCTAGCACGGTGAAAACACAAGACGGTGCAGACAAATATGATGAACGATGTAAATTCAATGAACATTGCACCAGTTGAAATCATATGAGCATGCCTAAGAATAATGGGAATTGCAAAGCTTCCCACAGCAGATGCCCCTGTAAGAAATTTGGCAGCATCTATCCAACTGCAATAAAAATCAACAAAAAGAAACAAAAATAAAATATTGACACAAGAAACAAGAAGTTATACATAGGGATTTCTCCATCTCTCTCTCTATCTCTCTCTCTCTGTGTCATATACACACATCGAACTTCCTGCTAAATATCTGGAAGAAAGTTCCACACAAAACAGTGAAGAAGAAAACGTGGTGACAAATTCAGGAACTATTTTATCAAGAGCCCACACCATCACATTCCCAATCTAAGCAGTGACTTCAATCAAGAAATGATTATGCTAACCAAACACATGATGCAAGATATAAGCAAACAAATTTATCATAAGAAAGTCTTTAAAAGCTTAGACATGTAAGTACTCACCCCCCACCATCTCGGCTAATTAGAAACTGAGTTGACCCACCTCCAAAGAATAAACAAGGCATCGGCACCAGAACATACATGAGAGCTGTCAATAATAGTAAATTCACATTATCAACCATGAAACCAACCCAATGAATAACTAGCATGACCAACTTGTAATAGCCTGTCTCACCTGAAAGCATTGGCCACCAGTTGTTGTATAACGCACAAGCCTAACACAAAAATTAACAAAAATTTACTACTTGATATTTCACACTGGATTATTGGGAGCTGATGTACTCAAAGTAGAGTGAATTTACAAGCATGCAATCCAGAAACAAGCCTAAGAAGACACCAAAACTACTTTAAGCACTTATAACACTTGCATCAGTCATGGATGGATGAATATAAGTAGCAATTTCTTGATCCTAGATTCATTTTCATTTGGAAAAAATTAGAGTATCATATTTATATAACAAATCCATTGAAACAGGGACAAAAAAAGGGACCCCCCCCCCCCCCCCCCCCCTCCCCCAACCAAACCCCTCCACTAAAATGTTTTTCCTTTTAAATATTTCCAACCTCAGGCCCAACTGGTAGAGATACCAGAAAGGAAGTCAACTCCATCAGAGCAATTAAGAGGAAGAAGGCAGAATCACCAGTTTAATAAAGTATTAGTCACTTCAATGCCCTCGAGGACATCAAGACCAAGGAAAATAATGACCATAGATATAAACCTGCTCGTATTGAAGAGATTTAGTCATTACACTAAACTAACAGAAAGTAGAGACATACTTAGTCCTTCCAAAAGAAGGTAAAAATATATATATGTTTTACAGTATAAAGCCAAAGATTAGTTCAATGGTTAAAGGAGCTTCCTATTGCATTTCTAGAACTGATCTCAAACTCCAATTTGTCAACCGGATTCCCCAGCAGATCAATTTACCTTTAAAAGTAGGGTTACATTCAATAATTAATAAGAACTGGCAACAACAGTTTGAAACAGAGCCTTTTTAATCACCCAGAGGCATATTAGCCAGTACGTCTCTAAATTCCTAGTGACCACATACCCATGAAATGCCGTCTCTCTTTGGTCAATGTACTTTTAACAATGAGAGTATTCAGTTACACTTTAAGCATGTGCAGTACCATTACAATATTATATCAGACAATTCTAGGGATAAAATAGCTGTATGCAGCCCTAAAGGCAGGTAGCATGGTTTCAAAGGTATACCCAATTCCTTATCAGGTCAAAACAAGCAGTTCATATTGGGAGAGCCCCACTAGGTCCATAAAAGCCATCTTCACAGAAATCAAGACTGCAAAATTGCACACTCCCCAAAAAATTCTGGAGTTTGATCACTAAATGCATTTAGAATCGAAGCATCTTAGCCTTCCCTTCAAAATATGATGGGTGTAAGTAAATAAGGATGTGTTTGATATGCAGGATTATGGAGAGGATGGGATAAAATAAGATAAGAAAGAGGACTGGATTGAATAATATTATCCTATCGTATGTTTGCTGTATGCAATGATTAAGAGTAAGATAGCATGATTTGAATCCTATACCATTGTTGGTGTGTGTAAAATTAAGGGTAGAATAGGATGAAATTTTTTAAAAGGTCAAAATAACCCTTAAAGTAAATATAATTTTAAGGTTATTAATATAATTCAAAAATTTTGAAAAAAAATATAATTTAAATTTAAATAATTACATTTAACTTTTTCAAAAAGAAACAAATTAATTTATCAACATAGTATTTTCTCCAAATGGCAGGGCCAAATTTGGCCCTTGCCGCTCCACTATGGCAGCCAGTGCCACTGGATGGTGCAAGCAGGCCAAGGGCCTCACTGTACACAATCTAACTCGAGGGGCAGATTTGGCCACTTCAGTGCCAATCCTGCACTGGGAGCTCCAGTCAGCTCTCCCTTGGTCAGTTCCAGCACGAAGAGAGGCTCCAACCTTTTTGCCAACATGAAAGTTGGTTGCTGGGGGGGGGGGGGTGTGGGTAAAAGGGGAGGAAAAAGAAGAAAATAATATTTTGGACTAGCCAATCAAACAATGATACTTGTCAAGTTACAATTAGCTTAAGCCAACTTTTAGATATAAGTTTTAAGAGTAAAATAGAAAATGTAAAAGCATTTATCATCAAATCTCATGAGGTAAAAAATTCCTCCCTTTTTCAGAGGATTGAGTTATTGTGTTCCAAGAGGATGACTAATCCTCTTTGCAATCCAATCCTCCCTTTTCAGTGCACACCAAACATGGGATATGATAATTATTATTCTATCTTATCCATCATCCTGCACACCAAATGCACTTATGTTTACTAGATAACCGAATGCGCAAAACAGGGCCAGTGTAAGACCATTGAGCTTCAATTTGCTTTGCCTAATAGCACAACCTTAACCATAAGCTAATTAAACCTCATGCAGATCAGGAATTTGACAGGCCAATAGAGTTTAACTAACCTAAATTTCAAACCTTCCCTTTATTCATAAGGACTGACAACTACAACATAATGCAACAAAGTTGTGCTCATTTCCCTGTATTTTCTGCCAATTCACTCTGGCTCAACCATAAAAAGATTGTATTTTCAAAAAACCAGAGCTCCTTTTAGAAAACAAGACATTGCCACTGCTAAGAAATAGCATATGAAGTTCTTAACATGAATGAGAACTCACATTCTCTCTTCTCAAGACGTCAAGCACACTAAAAGGATATGTGTTAATATCATCTCAGATCAATCTGAATGAATATGCCATGATTTGAAGCATGATTAAGTTTTGTGAATCAAAATCACTTAAGCTCCATTTAGTTGATGCTTTTGCTATTTGCTTTTTGCTAATTGTATTTTGGTTTCTATTTTTTTACTTTTTATTCATTTCATTTCCTATTTATTAATTTGCAGAAAAAACAAAGCAAAAAACAAATAGCAAAAGCATCAATTAAACAGATCCTTAGTTCAAGACCATAACAAACAAAAGTATAAAAACATACTTACTACCTACATATCTAAACACTAGCAGCGCTCCTATCACAAGGAAAATGTAAAACAAGAACCCATCAGAGTATTGATCCCAACACGGTCTAAAATACCAAACTATAACAAATACAAACCTTATTAGTCAAATAATATACAAGAATATAGGGCCACTGCCGACTATAGGCTTACAACTGTATATAATTAGAAAAACATACCAGAATTTGTAACAGTATACTAGCTGAAAACATAAAAGCAAGCCCAGCAAGCCTGCGTATTAAAAAAAAAAAAAAAACAGAAAATGTAACGTTACAATCCATTTTGCTTGCACTGCATGAAAAACTGAGAATTACCAACAAAGATTACAACTTACACTGCAGATAACAAGATTCATCCAACAAACCCGAAACAGAAAATGCACCAGAAAACAAAAAACCAAATTAGTCCCAAAACAATGTCAATAATAGCAGCCAAAAGAATTTTAAATTGGTAAAAACATTGATCACAGCAAACCCATGACCACTCAAATTTTGCATATCCTTTTTATCCTAAACTCTGAATTAGATACTTAATCAGCATAAATCTTTGGCCGACAATTTAAGTTCATTTCGAAAACCTGTTTAATTTCAAGATCATAGTCAAAGCATCCTTAAAAATTGTTTGAAAAAGGAATAATTTTTAACGTTAAAAGTTACAGCTAGTTCAAAAGAATTGGACGGGGCAAAAGGCCGAAGAATCAAAGAGAAAGAAAAAAAAAAGAAGTTTGAAATGAGAAATTATTGTTACCTTCAATGGTCATCGCCATTTTTTGGAGAAGGGAAAGTTGGAGTCGCTGTCGATCGAAATTTCGCTCAGCGAAAGTTGGGTTCGGTTTTATGTTTTCCGTGTGGCTTTTACCGCCAGTAAAACCTCGCAAAGCCTAAATTCCTAATGCCACCGTGGCGATGTGTCTTATTTATTTATTTGAAACTTGTTATTTTGTTTTGGATTTTTTCACATTTCAAAAACCAATAATTGCTCATAATTTTGTCCATAAAACAAAATCTAGCGGCTTTTGTTGTCGATTTAAAGGTTTCTTTTAAGAAGAGCAAACAGCTTTGAAGAAATCAAGCTATATTAATGCAATTCGAAAGATAATAATCAAGCAAAATTTTCAGTTTTGAAAAAATTTTGTAATAAAAGTCACTTACTTTTTATTATATATCTAGAGAACATTCAATCTTTAAAAAAATTTTCTTTCTTGTTCTAGCTAACTTAAAAGAGACATTCTCATTTGATTTTTGACATTCAAATTTCTTTGAATTTTTGAAAATTAGTCTTACGAAATTTCTTTTGAAACCCACACTTGTTTAATCTTATAAGATAAATTTTTTTAATTAGACATATACATGAATAAAGATCATAAAATGAACGATGATTGCATTTGGTCAATCTAGAAAACGAAAGATCCATGAAAGCCTTTTAATAAATCTTCAAACTTCATTCTCACACCTAAGTTCTTTTTTTCCAAAATATCAAATTTCTTTTCAGAGACATCAAAATCCATTTTAAATTTTAAATATTTCATTTTCTTTTTTCAAATCAATTTTTTCTTTCATTAAAAATTCAATTTCAACATTATATTTTGAGATCATTTTCTTGTATTTCAAATTCATTTTCTCAAATTCACAAGCTAGCTCTTCAACGGCATTTTGCAACTTATCATATGAGAATGAAAGCAATTCACAAAAAGAAAAGTTTATCTTGAATTCTTCAAGAGCCATAAGGCATAATTCAAATTGGATTGAGAATTGATTTTCACTTGACTTATCATCTTTGTTTCCCTTGTCACTTGTTGAGCATTGACTTTCACTAGGCTTTTTTCCAATTCCTCTTATTTCTTTGTTTCTCCATATAATTACACTAATTTTCTCAAATCTCTTTAGCACTCTCACAATTTTTCTTTTTTGGATATTAATCATTAATATAACGAAAGGGGCAACCCCATTACAAAATTAAAGCCTATGATTAAAATGCTAAGACAACTAGCATAGTAACCATTAGATTTATGGTCTCTAAAACATTAAAACAATGAATACAACCTATTATAATCATCATTATCAAGTGCACAAATGAGAGTGTCCATTGCCTTCCCATATAGTTGTATCACCTTGATGTCATTGGCATCCCACTCTTTCTCTTCCTTGGTTGGCTTGTATGAACCATTAAAAATTGTCCTCCAAACATGATAATCATTGGCTTGAACAAATATCTTCATTTTAATCTTCCAATAGACGTAGTTCTCACCATTAAAAAAAAAATGCTTCACAATTTATTGCCTTTCACCAAGAGTTGTTACTATAGAGTCCATGGTTATGACTTGGAACTAACAAGGATCACTCAAAGGCTTTTAAAACTACAAAATTGAGTTCAAGCTCTAATACAAATTGTTAAAAATGTTAGCTCAATAATACTGTGGAAAATCCAAGATAAGGTGAATTGGATTTCTAAAATTCTTCTCCTTAAATTAAATTTCTATTGAAGGCAAGCTAAAAACAATTTTCACCAACTTGTTATTCTATTCAAATGTATCAAAAATAGTTTGAAGAGTAAATTAAAGAATAAGCAAGTTAAGAATAAATTTTTAAAACTCTTCAAAGTAAAGTAAAATTCACAAGTATATCAATTGTGTCAAAAATAATTTGAAGAGTAAATTAAAGAACAAACAAATTAAGAACAAATTTTTGAAATTCTTCAAAATAAAGTAAAATGCATAAGTATAAATAGTGAAGAGTAAAAAGAAAATTACACAAATGATTTATAGAGGTTCGACCTTTTCTTTAGATGTCTACATCCTCTCCCTTAACAAGTTAAAGGGTTTAATTCACCATTGATTAAAATCAATACAATGTTTTTTTAAGGTTCAAGTATAACCGTTACCTTTTCAAGGTTCAAACACAACCTTTAAACAATACTTTTTAAAGGCTAGGAAATAACCCCTATACCTTTCAAGAACCAAGCACAACCTCTAAATACTATCTTTTGAAGGCTAAGGTATAACCTTTTTCTTTCTTACAAGATTGAAGCAAATATGCCTCTAGAAGGTGGGTTTTACTAAGTAAGTATAAAGTTGGAAGAGTATGATAATGATAAAGACGATTATAAAAGATATGAATGAAGGCACAAAGAAATTACAGCACAATAAAGCTTAAAAACTTAGTGGAAGAAAGTAAATTGCTTGCTCTAGCTTGGTTTTTCTATCTTTCTCTTCTTTTTCTTCATATGATTTGATTCTTGATCATATGATGTTTTTCTCCACTCTTTTAACTCCAAAAATGTGTTGGAGAAGTCCTTTTTTGGACTTGGAAAAAGTTTGTAGCTGATGGAAACACTTTGGTGTAAAAAAGAGTCGTTTTTTCCCTCTAAAGACTACCTAACATCTAGTTTCTAGAACCCAAGGATCAACCTTTTATGGTGGGGGATCAATCCCTACAGAACAACAAGGAATAGCAAGGATTCTGGGCATTCTTTTTTTTTTTTTTTGAAAGTTGAAATTTATTAGCCATGGACCGAGCATGGCAAGAAGACCAGAAAAGAAGAGGTCCATCATAACATACAAAAAAAAACTAGCAACAAGTCCTTAACAAAACAAAGACACAAAAAATTCAAACCAGCCAAGAATTAAAGACCACAAGAAACAAGAAATCAAAGCGACACTGTCCTGACCCGAAACTCCCATCAGGCCAATGACAACCGTCGTGATGTCCCGATAGTCACTTATTACTCGAAATGTCGATCGGAACCCCGTAAGGCTTAGCATCAGCTTCCGCATCTCCCCGGTGAGCAACAGTTATTAAATCTCACATTTCAAGAAATCATAAGTCGTTTCATAATCAAAAAAATATAATATTATTTTCTAGCTCACAAGGGTATTTCGTCATTTTTTTTGAAAATACCGAAACCCGCCAAAAACATGGTGTGTGGGTGAAAAACACATGTTTCATAATTAAAAGTAAATTTAGATGTCTAAAATAATTATTTGAAACGAAATTATAATTGTTTGAATAAAATAATAATATTTAATAAAATGTTCTATTTTCTAAAAAAATAATATTTATAGAGAAATCCGTAAATAATTTATGTAGTGTAAAAGCTAAATATATTCACATGTAGTTTAAAGCAGATAACTGAAGTATAAATTACTTTTACAATAACACGTCGGTCCCCAACTAACCAATAAGGTGCGAGTCTGTGAACCTACAATTTTGTCGATGCAAGGCTAACTGAAGTCCTTGATGCAATCGGCTATCTACCGACTATCCCGAGCCTGAAATGTGGAGAATTGAGGGTGGTGAGATTATAAAATCTCAATGAGTAAACAGATACCATTTAAACCATCTAAAGTCAAGTAAATGGAGACAAGTAAGATATTCCATTCCTATATGTTTTTCATAACATTAATAATCAATTTACTCAAATAATCAACTTGGCTTATGTATTTTACAAAACTTGGCTCCTACCAAAATCATTCCCGGGGATGCCTTGGCCTAAGCATCTGATCGAGACTGCCAAGGCTGTTTAGTGTAGTACACACATGAACATATTTTTACATTTGAAAATCTAATCATGCCTTGGCGTTGGTTGAGTCTCATTATCACACGATGGTCCACGTGAAGTGCACTCAAATCTTTACCTCCAGAGACACCCTTCACACGGTTCTCCGATCGAGGTAAGGTATTTCTGATTTTGTGCCCCTTCTCTTAGGCTGGTCCACATAACCTCCACTGCAGGAATTATGGATTATTTTATCTACCACATGATTTATAAAATCTTTAACTACATGACATGACAATTTATCGCAACCTAGCCTCTTAAGGCTGAATACACAGTAAAAATAATTCTAATACCAAAAATCAGTTTAGCCATTCATGCTCATATATTGTCATAAGCCATTCAATTTCTATGAATTCATCATGAAAACATGTAATTTAACCATGAAAAATAAGGAGAAATGCTCAAGGAAAATAAATTTCAAGTTTAAATTGAAAAATCTTACCTTTTTCACTTATTTTCCTTGATTTTCCACACTTTTTCTTTTCAAATTCCCCACCTAGGGTTTGTTCTCTTCCTTTTTCCCTTTGTTCTTGGTGTGGCCGAATATTTGGAGAGAAATGAGGGGTTTATAGGCTGATTTTTATAGAAAATAATAAAATATCCTTGCTTGACACATGTCACATGCTTATTAGTCCATTTTTCTTTTTATACTTTAATAATTATGCTTCCAATCTCCACCACATGATTAGTCAAAGGTCAAAATGAGGATAAGGGAAGACCATGTGCTAAACAAGTGTCCTGGTGGTGGAAAATTACCATTTTGCCCCTATGGTGGCAAAATTACCATTTTACCCTTATGCTCCGAAAAATACCGGGATTATAATTTTTTACTTCTCAACCTCAAATCATACTCCAATAAGTCAAATTTGATCAAAATCTTTGAAAAATTTCCCGTTGTTGTCCTCGAGTGGCAAAATTACCATTTTACCCTTGGATAGTAAAATTTTCGATTTAACTCTAAATTGATCCTCGAACTCCGAATCACCATATTAAATCATTCTAGAACTTTAAAATTTTCAATTTCACCCTAAAATCTCTATTTGATCTAGTTCTAAACTTAAATCAACTTTGTTGTACCTCTAGGTACAATACCGACTTTTGTAAATTTTTCGGGACTCTTCTAGCATGCAAACATTCTATCCATCACATGCATGTCATGACAAGTATTTTATAAGGTTAGACTTTATATATTTTGATATTTCCTATTAAAAATTCAAGTCACCATAGCAACACAAAATTTAATATTTTGAATTTTATTAAAAAATTAATGTTTAAAAATTACTTAATATAAAACAAAATGGTATATTACTAAATTTATTATATATATTAATGACACAAATATTATGTAATATAATTTGATATATATTACAAAATTTGTATAATTGCTTATCAATATAATTTTATAAAAAGTATGATAATAACTAATAAAACTAATAATTGTAATCATATAAATAAAATTACTATAAGTTTACATATAAAACATATTAATATATATGTATGTAGGATATTTAAATATCTCATATACATACATATATATATATATATATATATATTAACTTATAAAGTTATATCAATTAAAAAATATAACTTGTAATTTCATATTAATACAATAAGTTTTTTTTTTAGTAATGCAAGTTTATATTTATAGTCTAATATAGCTATGATTCTAATTTGTATACATAGATATAATAAACTAATATATTTTAAATATATTAAATTAATAAGTTCATTATATATATATATACATCTTCTTAATTTATATATATTAACTAATTAATATTAAAACATGCATAAAGTATTAGTATTTTTTTAAAATTTCTTATTAGATCTTATCATGTGTTTTTTTAAAATTTAAAAATTTATTTTGTTCTTTTTATCAATTTTTTAATGTTATAGAATTAATGAATTTGGAATTATTAATTTATAATTTATGATTCAATAAAGTTTTAAAAAATGTAAAAAAAATAAGCAAAAGAAAACATAACTAAACTTTTAAATATTATAAACTTCACATATGAATATATTTGCTTTTATTAATGTATATTTTTTATAAAAGATTAATAAAATTTATAAAAAGTTTAAAATATTTTAAGAAAATAAATTAAAAAATACTATTACCAACGGAATTTTCCAACAAAATGTTCTGTTGAAAAATTTCCGTTGGTAATACATTTTTCCTACGAAAATTTCTGTTGAAAAATTTAGTGAGCTTTCAAATTTTTTGGGTTCTTCAAATTTCCAAAGGATTTCCAACGAAAAAGTTTTCGATGGAAAATTTGGTGAGAGAAAATTTTTTTTGGCGCTAACCAATTTTCCAACGGATTTTCAACGAAAATATTCCGTCCAAAATTCATCGAAAAAAATAATGATAAATTTTTATTAATATCTGTTGAAAATCCGTTGAAAATTTTCAACGAAATTTTCCAACGGAATTTTTTCCATAGTAAAAAACATGTTTTTTTTAGTGATACCTCACAGGGATTGGTATGGATCATGACACCCAATCTCACTTTAGTACACTTCAATGTGAGATATCTTCCTTTGGCTCCGCTCTGGGAGTTTCTTTTCCATGTACGATTTATGGCTCTACCTACTAGGAGCATACGACGTGGGATTCACATGGTTCCGCACCGATACAGTGACATAGGGGATGTAAAACCCAATGAACTTGTTACCTTATTTAAAGTCAACACAGAAGTATATATGATTAATTGAGAACTCTTATAAGTTGCAAAAAAGAAAAAAGTGTATTTTCTTAAAATTTGATCTAACGTTTTTATCTCTTTTTAAGATGATGAATTAATCCAAGATTATAATGCTTTTCCCCTCGAACTTCCTTACATATTTCTCCTGGTGAATAGATGGTCGACACAAAGCAAGCAAATTAGAGAAAGCTGGACACCAGCCAGCCTATATTGTCCATGCTGCCTCCTACAAAAGACTGGACCAAATACATACTCCACGGACCCGAAAGATCTATGCATAGTTGATAGTTACTACCATAAGAAACCAACTTTTCTTTCGCCATCTTTCAGTAATACTGGTAAAGCTGACTTTGCTAACACGTCTACCCTTCTATCCAACCCTTTTTTTTTTTTTCCTATAAATATAAAATTGACAATGAAGTTCATCCAATTAAAAATTTCTTTCTTCCGTCTACCCTTTGCATTGGCTTTTTCTTTTTTCTTCTTTCTTGTGGAAGAAAAATCAGAGTGATTAAAAATTGGTAGGGAGCTAAAGTTCAAAAAGGGGAAAAATCAATTCGAAAATAGCATCCTTATCCAACATATACTAAGCTAATCTCCGTTTTGCATAATAATTCAAGTTACATATAAATGACCCAAAGGCAAATTAGCTAAGCAACTTTAATAGTATACATTCCATGTCAGAAATTGCCCTAAACCTTCAAGAGCTGCAATTTATTCAGAAAAACAATAGCAATCCAGTCCAACTCAACTGGAGACCATCGAGCATGATTGATCTCAGCCGCTGATCCATACCACATTTCTGGTTCCATGTCTCCTCCATTTTCTGATCGAAGATTTGAGCCCACCGCCTCCCATATTAGAGCCCTTGAATCATCCCCAGCAGAACACAGCTGCTTCCCAATGAATGGAGCCCATGAAATGGCATTGACACTCCCCTTATGCTTACATAATTCCACCAAAGGTATAGTTGGAAACCGGATGTCAACTATTACAATTTTATTACTGTCCATTCCTACTGTGGCCATGAACCTGGGGTCAGCTTTGTTCCATTCTAGCCTCAACAAGGGAGTTTCCGGAACAGGATTTTCATAAATTATTGTTGATCTCTCTTTGTCCCTTAAGTCAAAAACCCTTATCGAACCATCTCCGGACACTGAAGCAAACACATTGAACCCACCCCAAGAAATATCGAACACTTCCTTGTCATGCGCTACTAATTGGGTGTCTACAGTTTCTCTCTCTATGTTCCAAATGGTGCACGTAGTGTCAACACTAGAGGTAGCCACGCGTCGCGTGTCAAAGTCAGCCCAATCGAAAGAAGTTATGGCAGAATTAAATTCGCTACTCTTATTACCGTTGAACAAGGCCTTGAGCTCGATGTGGTCATCATGGATTTCCCACAGACGGAGATAATCACCGGATGTGGCAATCATGTCAGGATTTGAGGTATTCTCGGAGGGGAAGAACAATAGATTTGTGGGAGCATAAGGGTGGTCGAATATTAGGCGGCTGTCGGTGGTGAAATCGGATGTGTCAAGGTTGAACTGAACAAGTTCGACCTTGTTGCTGTAGTCTTCAAGAAAACTGCCAATGGCTAGGCGTGATCTTTTGTCATTGCGGACGGACCAAGCCAGGGAGTAAATTGGCCACTGACCTATGTAGGTATAGACGCCTGCTTTCTTCTCTGAGGGGCTTTGCATAGTTTGATGATAGGGATATAACAAAGAAATCAGACTTTGAATCACTGCAGTACACAACAGAAAATTCACATTTTAAATAAATATTAATTGTATGGTTGATCATGTTTTTTGGCCCAAATCTGTCCCAAAATAGTGAAACTTTATATGTAAAGTAATGTTTTATTGGTTCCACCTTGTTTGAATATCTTGACTCCTTTTTCAAAAGAAGGGGGTAAGTATATTGACTTCGTTATTTTATTAAACCCCTATTTGGCTCTATATGATCATTGATTGTTCCAAATTGAAGAATCAGAACATCTTAAAACTTTAGGTCAAAAATATCCACGCCTTATTAAAATTTGATAATAAAATGAGTTATAACTTATTCACAGTATTAAGAAATGCATCAAAATATAAATATTTCTTTCATTGATAAAGAGAATCGACATCATGAACGCTATTAGAAATTAAAGTAGTACCAAATATTACAATCAGCTAGTCAAAACCCCATCAACAGGGGGGAAAATGAACAATCATTTGGGAAAATAAAAATAAAAATCCCTACGGCCATACGAGTCTTAAATTGCTGACTAAGTTTATGTTGTTAGATGTTTTATATATCCAAATACAAGTGCGTTCAAAAAATATTTTAAGGTAAAGAATTTGAGAAAAATGTTTCTTTAAATACAATTTGATTTAAAGGAATGAATAACTGCGCATGTTATGTTAGACTTTGTCTTCTTTCTTGAAAAAGGAAGTTTAATAAAAAGGAAGGTATAGCGACTCCAAGCATGCCAGCAAACAAGATATAATGAAGTCCAGCAGTAGCAAACTAAAAAGATAGAAGAAGCCATGTTCAGAGATTTTATATCATAGGCTATCCATGGAAAAATAATAATGAGATATGATTCGAGTTACCGGCCCCTACCATAAAAAATTTGTTGAAGAAAAAAATCAAAATTCTTGAAACCCTCCAAGCTAGACGAAGCAATCTGAGTTCTGCAAAGACTCGGGCTAGAAGAATTATTTAGCAACATTACATTTTACAAGTAGAAAACTTTGATTTTTATCGATTGGTGAAGTTTACTTTGCCCAACTCGTTTTTGTATGTCGATAAAAGCTTTTAATACGTTTATCCTATTGAAATTCAATATTTGTCCTCACATTTGACTTATAAAAATTTTTTGCATTGGATTTTCCATCTAAAATAGATTACTTTTAAAAAAATTTGTCGGTCTTGAGAGCATGGTAAAAAGTATAAGCTTTATAGCGAATTAGTACGTAAAATTGAGTTTCTACCTGTTCAAATAATTTCGCACCTACCCTTCCGAGATAAACCCAGCAAATGAAAAACAATTTGACGAAATGAGGCTTAAATAAGGTGAAGAGCAAAAAAAAAAAAAAAAACAAAAACAACAAGATAAGAAGAAAATGAAAACTTTGCTTCCTTTCCTTGGCCCTTTGAAAAGATTTTACAAGTGAAGAAACACTTGTGTAATGCTGCTCCAAAGGCCCTATATATGAAAGAAGGCCAGATGCATTCTCTAACAAATTTTCGACTGAGACAGACAAATTAAGAGAGAAATAGACTTACGCTGCTAAAAGGCACTTGGGAATTGGGATATCTTCCTTGATATTCTTTTTCTCCAAGAGTAAAAAACTGTAAACGCATGTTTACTCCGGCAGATATGACTTCAGAGCTTGCTGTATTTAGCACTACTGAAGTTTTAAAACTTTAAAGGAAGCTATAGCTC
Source organism: Theobroma cacao (assembly GCF_053813885.1). Classification (NCBI taxonomy): domain Eukaryota; kingdom Viridiplantae; phylum Streptophyta; class Magnoliopsida; order Malvales; family Malvaceae; genus Theobroma; species Theobroma cacao. Next base: position 6,850,359 of record NC_142643.1, read on the forward strand.
CCTTTAAATGGGAGCGAAATTCAAACGAAAGAAGGGAAGGTACAGCTAATGGTCAAACTTTCACGAGCAAACCACTTGGATATTGGTGGGTTCTTGGTTTGCGTCAGAGGGTTGCACGTGCTTGTTTCGCCATCCCAAGGGCTCTATTTAGTTTCTTTGCGTATGCCAGAAATATTTGATTAAGCTTCCCATTGACTTTGGATGAAGACATCCAAGGTCTTACTGTTAACGGAATGGCTACTCCCTAGCGTTTCAATAGATGAATTCACACGGAAGATAAGTCTCTTCTTTGCTATTTTATTGTGTAATAACTAATAACCAAACTAGGTAGATACATCAACAATTTGGTTTCCAAGTGAAAGAAAGGAGTTAGGTACTTGAAGTGAATGAGAGGTGGGGTTATGGGAAAAATCTCAAGTAGTCAAGTTCAAAATCTTTCAATGCGTACTTTGTGCTACATACTATGTACATATGAGATCAACTAATTTATCCCAAAAAAATGAAAACATAAGTCTCTCTCTTTCTTTTTAAATCTAGTACTTATGGTATTGAACATTGGGGTAATAACTTTCCTCTTTGCTCAACCTCTAACTCCTTGCTAAAATTCAATTTGAAGTGATTGCACTCTTAATTTAGCAGAGTTGCTATATATGATGCTGTATCATTGTTTATTTCAGGACAGGGACAAGTTAGCAAGAGATGTTATCATGATTGGAAGTGACTCAAGGTAGCAATTTCTTGGATTATAAATCCCTTGGAAATATTCATATATATAGTTTCATGAACTCGCAACGCTAGCTCTTTTCCATTGAAGTCTCATTGTTCACATCAATAGAGAAATCAATTATATGAATCTTGCTAAATAAAGAGGTACCATTAGAGATATGGATTTTAATTATTGCGTGGTTTCATTCTTTTGATTTTTTTTTTGTGCTAAACCATGAACTATTTCATTGATTCAATGATTCAATGGGGTTACATAAGTTTGTTGCCTTACATAGGAAAAACAGAGTTGGACCCATTTAAACCACCCACCCTATACAACCGCTGCATGAACCCTCTCTTACAAAATGAAAGCAAACTTGATAACTCTATTTTATAGCATTATTTTGTCACAGTTTAAGTGTTAAATTAATTAAATTCTTGAGATTTACTTTAGGAATTAGATATTTTTAGCTATTTTTCTTTATTTAGTTTAAATCATGTTGAGTTATTTTAATTTAAGTTATTTCAGTTTAATTTTATGTTAAATTGCCTTAAGTTTAATTATTACTGATTTAGTCTATTGTTTTTGAAGGTTCTTAAATGAAAAGACCTCAATTGGTGATGAACCCTACAAGTATGGCTAGTGCTTCTCTTGTACATGCTTCAGTATTTTAAGTATAACTCTCATTTCAGAAGTCCAATTGATGTGATTCCTAAGTCATTGGAAAGCTAAGAGATAGGGCTACAATTTTTATGTTTACTAGTTCACCCAGTTCAGATTAGATCAAGGAGACAATTGCACTGCAAAAGGATGGACTGCAGCAGAAACTGCACATGGCAGCAAAAAGGAAGCATCACGGTCTTAAGGAGGCTAAGGCCACGGTGCCGTGATGTGAAGGGCATCATAATATGACCAGATAGACCAGTGCCACAGCTGTGATGGAGGAGAGTCCTGGCGCCATGAAGAAATACAAACATCCATGCCCATGGACCATGGCCACAGTGCCAACCCGATAACTTGAACATCAATTTTCCAAATTTTATTCTAACTAAGGTTATAAGGGTTATTTAAAAAGGGCTTCTAAGAGAAATTAAAGAGGACATTCAAAGAGGGTTTTCTTGAGAAAAAACTAGCCGTCGAACTAGGAAAATCAAGGAAGATCGAAGACTCAAGATTTGACAAATCATAGCTTCTCTCTCTACTTCGGTTCTTTTTTCACTTTTTTTAACTTGTATTGATGGTTAAGTTTCTTTGGATGATGCTTTTAGTAGTAGTTATGAACTAAATTTATTTATCTAGGATTTCAATTGAACTCAACATGTAGTTTGAATTCTTTATCTCTCTTTTGCATATGATCAATGGAATGTGGGTTGTTTATTCCAATTCTGTGTTTAATGCTTTTATTTACTTGATGACCAATTAGTAGATTTGGAAACCTATATACAACTTGACGAAGGGAGTTTAAAGTGGCCATGAATGGAATAGTATATGTTCAAGTTCACTTAGTTGCTTAGGTGATTTGATTTGCATATAGGATATACATATACCAATATGTCATATGTAGCCAAGGTTAAAGCATTAACTTAATGAATCTTTCTTCAGTTGAATTTACATAGACATATAGTAAATTAATTAGAAGAGATATTTTTATAAAAACTTTGACAGAGACTTATAAATAAATTGGGACTCTAGGTTAGCAACTCAATCCATTGAGGCAAGTTAAGAGAAAGAGAGAGATGATTCAGATGAAGTGTTGAGGGATATTGTAATCCTAAATATTTTTTTAAATGAACTTTTCTATCAAAGTTTTGCCAACCACTTCTTAGATTTAGTTTTGCTATCCTTTAGTTTTACTTTTGTTTTTAGTTAATCACTTTAACATGGTTGTTTGAATAAGATTAGGTTGTGTTAATTTTAGTACTTAGTAAAAGTTCGTACAATTCTTTTTGGGATTCAACACTCTATTTTACCATTATATTACTTGTTAACGATATGTGCACTTGCGTGGTAAATCTGACAATAAGTATTTGGCATCGTTTCCAGAGAATTATTTTCCTACTCTTTGCTAATATTAATACCAAGCAATCTTAGTCATAATTCGAACTTTGTTTTTCTTTATTTTCAAGTATTTTTTGTCGTTGTATGCGAAGAGTAAAAAATTTAAAGATTATTCCTTTTGATTTAGAAATTGAAAAGACTTTTCAAAGACTTCAAAGAGAAGATTCACAACCTTTAGCTCACATCGAAACAATGGTTGAACAACAGGGAGAACAACAAATTCAAGGGCAACTGGTAGAAAAAAACAAATCTTTGAGAGACTATGTTGTACATCTTGTGCAAGGTCTTCACTCTAGCATTTGAAAACCTACAATACAAGTTAATAGCTTTGAAATCAAGCCAACAATCATTTAGATGATTCATACTTCAGTATAATTTGGAGGACTACCCAATAATAATCTTAATGCTCATATCTCAAATTTTCTAGAGATCTGTGATACATTCAAGCACAATGGAGTCACTAATCATGCAATTAGATTGAGAATGTTTCCTTTTTCATTGTGAGACAAGGCAAAATATTAGTTGAATTCACTCCCAACTTGCTCTATTACTACTTAGGATGATTTAGCTCAAAAGCTTTTAACTAAGTCCTTTCCACTAGCGAAGACAACAAAGATGAGTAATGACATTACATCATTCATGCAACTAGATTCAAAGTCATTATATGAGGCTTGGGAAAGGTACAAGGATCTACTCAGAAGATATCTTTGTCATGGGTTACCTAAATGGCTACAGGTATGCCATGACCCAAATCCGAGGCATGACCAACGCAAAGGTATCAATGGGAATTACCCTCTTAACCCATGTAAGCCTAAATAATAAATAAAACCATACATTCACATGTATTATAGAGCAACCATGATTAATTATATATCAATATATTAATCATCCAACACACTTATGTTCTTACACTGCGAAAGCAAATAAACATAAATCCTGGTGTCGGCCATCTGATGGCAGATACAACCCATAAACCATCTCGTGGCAAAACATTTAGAGTATAATTATTACATGACATGACAAAGTCATAAATCCATAACAATATGAAATATAAAGACAAACTCGACCAGTGGAGTACAACATAAATGAAAGGGCTACGTCTATTGGATGCCATGACCATCACCTACCAAACAACCATAAAAGACTACTCCTCCCAATTAGACAGCGAGCCTAGTTGTCTACTCTACTAATTTGAAAAAAAAAATAGAGGTTAATAATGTGTGAGTCACAAAAACTTTGTGAGCAAATACGAGGAAGGGGAACAAGTAATGAGGAAAAGTATTTAGAAAATAGACTTTCAGAAAATATGCAAATACATAATAAATCAATATCTACAAAAACCACCTTTTCAAGCACTAATATAAACCGAGTCTCACTTATCCAGCATCCTCACTTGACAATTTTGCTTACCAAGCGTGTTAACAATCACCTGGTCAATGCCTCAACCAATTTCTTCATTTCAGAGTCTGTTATCTTTCAAATGACATTAGGAAATGTACGTCCTTACTCATTGCAAGATCGATATCTTTCAAACGGTACTTGGATGGTTTACATTTCTTTTTTAAAAAGCATTGTTTGTAAAACAATTCTTAAAACTTTTAAAAGAATATTTAAAAGATGGAAATCACATCAAAATTTTAATTAAACATCATTTCAAGAGTGTTTGAAACATAATTTAAGGTCTCAAAGATTTAGTTTTGAAAACAACCTTATTTCTTCTTTAGGAAAACTTTTGAAAACATTTAGGTTCAAAAATATACTTGTTTTATCAATGCATGGGACCTATGTATCAATAAATGACTACATCTATCGATAAACTCCTTGAATCTATCAATAGATAGAAGACAAAATACAATTCTAAGGATTTTGTTTTGTATATATCGATACTTCAAGAACAAGTATCAATAGATAAGTTATAGAGAGCAAAATTTCAGCCTAGAACTCATCACTAGGACCTCAACCAAGGCTATAAAACAACCGTAGATGAGTATACAACATATATACAACAAATTGATAACAGATATAACATAATAAACTAATTCAATAATAAATTCAACAATGTCTTAGTCTAAATCACCACATTAGACATTCATATCATAATACTTAGTCTGAGTCACCACATCAGACATTCAATCAATCAAAATGGAGCTCTCACCAAGGACAACCAAACCACCTAGTGTCGTCACACTAGATGTGAGACCTCGACCTCTATAGGCTCGTAACTAGGTGTAGACACGATAACACGGGTCAGGGGTAATTTTGTCATCTCTTTAGTGAGCCCCTAGAAGTATGCTTTCAAACAATATTAAGGCCTAAGTAGGCCTAAGGCATAGATGAATGATGAAAATGAGGGTAAAATGACAAAGGAAATAAAAATAATGATGATTTCCAAAGTAGAGGCAAAATGGTCATTTTTCATCTCAGGTCAAAATTTTGAAGTTTTCGTGAACCCGAGCATTTCTAGACCATTGTGGACTTTGTTTCAATGTCAATAGAGTAAAAAGATTGCACAAAGGATTGAAGGAGAACAAGCTAACTTGTTGAGGGCATTTTTGTAATTTAAGTAGAGATTGGATAAGCTTTAGCTATAAATATCATTTTCTTCTAGTAGTTTCTTCATTCTCCAGCAGCTTCTTCTTCTTCTTCCTTCCATCTCAGGTTGCTTTCATCCTCCATGGAAGCTTGTTTGAAACCTCCATAATTTCTCACAAGCTAGCTTCAATTTTCATGCTTTTGTGCACCATTTCATAGAACCTCTTGTGTTCTTTCACTCTCTCACTTTAAAACCCTTGAAAGGTCTTACTTCCATACTTTCTCTCACTGGCTAGGTGTTTTAGAGAGAGAAAGAAAGACTCTCTATAATAGTTTTGAAATTCTTGAGGAGGAATCCAATTACAAATCTAGCAAGGTTCCAACGAAGCCCCACCGCCCTATTTGGACCATTAGAGGAAGTTGGAGTTGAGTAAAGATTTAACGAATATCGGTAAGTGAACTTGCATTTCAAATTTTCTTTGGGAAATGTAGAGGTATTTGGGTGAAATATTTGAATGATTTTATCCAACCCTTCTTTAAAAATGTGTGATGGGGAACAAGCCCTTGATAAAAATGTTTTTGATGTTGTGAAATGTGTATAAGGATGAATCTATGTGCTCTTATATTACATTGGTATGTATATATATATATATATGAATATGTGTTGTGCATTGATGAATGATGTTGAAGTGTGCGAGTAAGGAGTGCACACATGATGATGATAGAGTGTGCGAGTAAGGAGTGCACACATGATGATGTTGAAGTGTGCGAGTAGGGAATGCACACATGATGATGATATTGCATTGAGTTGAGTGTGGCGGGATGGTATGCTTGATGATGTATGTATATATAAAAATATGTGTATTATATAAAGTTCATGAGCATGGTATATGGTTGTAATACATATGAAATCTTGCATGTTGAACCTTGGAAATTTCTAAGCATTTTCAAGTTGATCTTGTCTTTGCAGCAAAATGGCCTTTCTTGAGAGAATGAAAACTTGTTGTTGGTATCCTGTTTCTCGCTGTAGCGAGAATGAATCTCACTGTAGCGAAAAACTCTCGGGTTTAGGGAAGTTGCATTGGCCTGGTTCTCGCTGCAGCAAGAAAGTATCTGCAGCTTCTAGCTGCAGTGAGATTTATTCTCGCTGCAGCGAGAAACATTCTGTCTTGATTACCTCCTTATTTGGTTGCTGCCCTATTTTCCACTTCTTTAGCACCATAGTTGATCATGGACTTCCAACAGCAAGGAATTAATTAATTAAGTTTGAAATGAGAGGTTTTAGTGAGAAACCCTCGGCCAGTTGAGAAAACCCTCGACCAGCTGATAAATTGAGCCCAAATTTTACTGCAGTGAGAATGAATTTTCGCTGCAGCGAGGACCCGTCGTTTCACTTGACTTGCTTGAATGCTATTAAAGTTTTCACTCTTAAAATCCTTTGTTATGCATGAATATTTTATCGTCAAGTGATCAATTCATTAAGGGTTAATGAGGGGTTTTAATAAGAACTAAACTAAATTGCATTGTTTTTGAAAATAAGTGTATTATGATTTCTTAACTTCTCTTATCAATTGCTTGTTCCCTTCCTTTGTTTACTCACTGGGTTTATACTCACCGTTTTCAACTTCATGTTTTCATATCAGGAGGCAGCCGGTAACTAGGTTGAGGTGTCCTTATAGATTCGTTTCCTTGGTAGGTATCTTGGCATTCAATAGCTAAACTTTCGCCCGAATATCTCCGTTGGAAGTCGAGTATCCCTTTTGTTGTGTATAGATAAACCCGATGTAAATTTTTAAAATGTATGTTTTAGTCAATATCTATATATTTGACTGGTATGGCCATTATGAATTGGAAATGGTTAGCATTATTTTGAATTGAAATTATGAAATGTGACTTTAGCAACTTATGATGGAATGATGAACAAGTCATATAAATAGGCTTACTTGGGCTTAGTGGGCTACACCCATTGAGCCCATGCGCCGATCATGGCCCGAAAATTGGGTCATGACACTAGAGCTGAATAGTCCATTACTCTATGGCTAACGACTATTCAAATAAAAGGGTTGTACTTCATTAGCTACCAAATCTAACAAGTCTCAAGAAATTTTGAACTGACTTAAGCTGCCTCTCATTGTACATAATGGCTAATGTTCCTTACAACTAGCTACAGGTCTTTATACCAATAGGCTCCAACAACCACATTACATAATTTAGCATATAGAGAATAATAGTCAAAGGGACAAAACAAGTCATCAATAATCATAATGTTAAAACATTATAGCCCTTAGTCAAACAACCATGACAACATTCATACTAATTGACCATAAGTACCATGGCATCAATAAAGAGAAAAAATTTCTCATGCATCTTTTAAATATCCATCCATCACACATCAATCATTCGTAAATGAGATGTTGAGATATAAAAACATTGAAAGGCTTGTTCCCTATTTTTAAATACCATATAATAGACTATATATAGCTAATCTATAGTTTTCATAAACATCCTTGAAAACATTTGTTCAATGCACAAACATAATCAAAACTCATTTATATGCAAGGTAAAGGATATGCATGCTTAATTATATAAAAAAAAATAAAAAACATCATATCCACCAACCTCAATGAAGGGTGCCTTGCTCTTTTGCACCTTTCGTCGAACACTCGCTTTTCCAACAAGTTTGAATCTTCTTCACAAAACCTAACACAATGTTTCCAACATTAATACTTGGTTTTCCTAATCTAAAAACCATCAAATCTTTCCAAAAAATTTCTAGAAATCCTTTAATCCACAAATCAGCAACTAATCTAACTACATCTAAATGATTATAATCTATTTCTCGCTAAAGTTAGAGCAACTTTACCCTGGTCAGCTTGAGAGAGTTTAATCCATCACAAATCTTTAAGTTTAAAGATTAAAAACGGATTTGTTAGAAACCAAAAAATTATAGAAATCAAAATCAAAGTTTAAGTGTGAGAAATGAGAAAAATTTACCTCAACAGTGTGAAAAATCAATAGTTAAGCTTGAGAATAGTTTTTAAACACTTAAAGATGTTTGATGTTTGGAGCAAAAATGGAGTTAAAAGAGAGAAAAATAAATGAAAAAGTCGTACTAGGGTTGAATGAAGATGACTGAGGGCTTTTGAGGGTTTTAACTTAACTGAGTGTGAAAAGTCCAAAATAACCTTATTTTTTTCAAATTTGTATCTCATCTATCAATAGATAGAGCAAAATTTATCGATAGATTTGGTTTTGACTTGAATCTATCAATAGATTAGACAATCTATCAATAGAAGTTCATCAAAACCCTTTTCTTGGTTTAATCTATCAATAGATACTGTCTCGAACTCAAGTATCCTTGACAACCCTTAACAGGTTCTAAGCTTATTTACGTTTAATATCATTTTTATTTCTATCTTTTTTACTCTCCATTTACTTAAGATGTTTAATGTAAATAAGCAAAAACCTCCCATTCGGATTCAATAAAAATATTTTAAAAATCAAATTCCAAAGTAATCAAAATCTAAATTTTGTTTCCAAGAACAAAATAAAAAAAAAACTCAACTAAAATCAAATTAATGGCTCTCTTTTGTCATAGCAAACATACTCCAAAAATTATGAAAAAAAATCATTTTTGGTTCTTTAAATATCAAGGGAACCATTATCACCAATTTTTATTTCCAATAGATTGTTTTAGAAAAATCACATATTTTGACCTCATTCCAAATTTAGAAAAATTTTTACTTCCAATGGTGATAGGCAAACAAATTTGCAAGGTCACAAAGGATAGAAAACACAAAAATGACTATAATCAAAAAACGAAATCATGTCTGTTAGAGGATAATAGACTTACCAAGGAAATGTCCAATATAACATCGGGTTAATTTACCTTTTGTCCTTATGAAAAAATTAGGGTTTCATAAAGTACAGACATTTTATAATGAGTTGATGGGTCCAATTAGAACTACAATTGATGCTGCACCTAGAGGAGCTCTCATGGCAAAATCTATTATTAAAGCATATGACTTATTAGAAGAGATGGCATTTAATAACTATCAATGGCCATTTTAAAGATCGGTGCCTAGGAAAGTAACTGGTTATCATGAGCTAGATGCTATCAATAACTTGATTGTACAAGTAGCTGCATTAATGAAGAAATTTGATACTCTAAAAGCTCATTCAGTGCAGAGCTCGTTAGTTACTTGTGATCTATGTGAAAAAGGACATTCTATTGCTCACTGCCTAGCTAATTCTGAATTAGTATAGTTTGTTAGAAACCCCAATAGGCACTAAAACAATCCATTTTTCAACACTTATAATCCTAGTTGGAGGAATCATCCTAACTTTTCTTAGAATAATAATTAAGAAACTTCATCAACAAGTGTATACATTTAAGATGAATACGATTAAGCTCAAACATTTTTACAAGAATAAAAGTGAAGAACAAGTGTATAAGAGAAGGTTCTTTGGCTTTTTGCTCAAAATGTGGTCTTTGTAGCTTATCTCCTTTTCTTTGACCATTAGAACTTCTTTTTATACTTGGAGATTCATAACTTTTAGTTAGAAAAGTTTCTAGCCCTTGTGAGCATGTCTAATGTCTTTCTAGCTGTTATTTTGTCTTATAGCATTTAAATTCAAAGGGGTAGACAGTTTTCTATTAATTGGTTAAAGGTAGGCTTTAATCAATTAAGCTTTTTCTATCTCGTACTATTTGGCAGCTCTTTCTACTATGTTAACCGACTAAAGATGGCTTTAACCTATTAAGAATATTTTGTTTTCAAACTTCTCCAACCAACAGTCTCCCTTTAATTGGTTAGACTTTCCTTTAACTGATTGAAGCTTTTCTTACTTTAACTTTAACTGATTAAAATAAACTTCAACTAATTAAAAATTCTTCGAATTTGCTTTCCTTCAATTTGGCTCCCTTCAACAGTCAATTTCACTTTAAATTTGAATTTTGGCCTTTTTTAAGATACTTTAAATCTTTTGCTTTAACCAATTAACTTCATTCTTAACGAATTAGCATGCCTCTATCTTTAGCTTTCAGCACCTTCTTAATCAATTAAGCCTGGTGTTAATTGATTAGAGCTTTTTTGGCTTACTTTTATATAGCACCCAATTTTGCCGTAACTAGTTAAGGCTCCATGTTAATCAGTTAATGATATTCTATTTTTACTCAACACTTTTCTTCTTTCCCACTTTAACTGAGTAACTCATCTTTTAAGTGAGCAAGCTTCTTGACTTGCCTTTAACCATCAATTTTATTCGAAGAATTAAATTTTATCTTGCACACTTAGGTAGTGAAGTTAGACATAAATAAATAAAGAATGTTTTGTTATCATCAAAAACATATGGAGTCAACATTCTCTCCCTTTTTTGATAATGACAAAACACTCCTAGATTAATAATGCAATGTCTTTTATACCATAAATTCTATGTATAGATTAGATATTACTCTCCCTAGGTATATGCTCCCCCTTAATATGTGTATCAAGAAAAATAAGGAATTTAAATATTTTCTTGTAACTATAATATGTATGTATGTGCAAAAATCTTCCACAATTATCAATTATATATAACCATCAACACCACACAATAGTCCATCAACACATAATAGCCAATATAATCATAAAACTAGTAAGCATAAGCATACCCCTAACCCATGATAGTTAATCCCTAAACATAACACAAAATACTCAATTCATAATCATCAGCATAAAAGCATAAAAACATAAACCATAAAAAATATAAACCAGTAGACACATTGTTCATGGTTCCTCCCTATGTGTATTTTTCTAACCATTCCCTACTTCCTAATTCTCCCCCATTTTGTCATCATTCAAAAAAAAAATCCTACTTAAGCTTAACTACCATTAGAGTTTGAGGAACGTAAGGACTCATTAATACCAAAATGCACCTTCAAAGGTTTAAGAAATGATGAGGATGAGGAGTTACACACTAAGGATGTGATCTGAGGAGGTCTAGGTTTGGAGGGTGGTTTCACAATAGACAATACCAATCATGCAGACTTCTTTTTTTCTAAGAAAGGTAATTTTAGTTGCCATTGTCTTTTTACCTATGCCAGAAGGTTTCCCAATGATTGTTGCCTTACCTTTACCTTGAGTTTACTATGGTTCAATCTCTTCTTCTTTTTTTATGATGATTGAATTTCTTGTTCCATCTTTTCATTTGCATTTACTTGATTAGCTACAACTTCCTTAAGTATTTTCATAATGAAATCCGAAAGAAGTAGCCTTTCATATTCTTCAAGAGATTTTTCATCTGTTTTTACAGTTTCTGATTCTGTTTCATTTTGATTTTCCTGTTCAACTTTTACCTCTTTTTCTTTTTCTGGTTCCTGATAATTTTTCTTTGTCATTTTCTCACTTTCTTTTTCTTTCTCAATTCTCATTTCTGTTTCTATTTCAAGGGCCACCACTTCATCTTGGATCTTTCTTTTATTTTAGCATTTGCATTGCCAATTTCATCATCAAGATTAGATGCATGAACTTTAAACTACTCTGTTACGGTTCTCTCACTTGAAAAGCTCTTAACTCCTACTTGATCTTTGAATGCAAAGGTTTCAACTTCCTTTTCTTTGAGAACTAAGTTCTCAAGATTCTGTAGTCTTTTTTCAATTTTCATAATCTTCTCAAACTGCTCAGTTACTTTCGCATCAATTCTCATCAACAAATTGAAGATCATGTCATTTTGAATGAGAGGCTAAATGACTCTAAAGTAGGGAATGGAGAGAGTTTCAGTTATTGAGGGAGTGAGCTTGCCTTTGAGTGTTTTGATAAACTCATTTCTCTCATGTTTATATCCCATTTTTTGTAAGTTTCTAAGAAAGATACCCTAATCTTTACTCCTGGTCCAATAAGCTGGGTACCTAATGCTCTAGATATTTTTCTTCTTAACTAGAGAGGAGTTGATTTTTCCATTCGGTAAGTTGGTCTTATCTTCTAGGCAGGTTCTTCTCATTCTTTCTATCATATATTGTGCTATATTTAGAGGGATTTCATCTACTGTAGATTCCATCAACCATAGATCTCGAAAGCTAACATAGCTAAAACTACTATTCCTTCCATGCAATATGGAGGCCAAGAAATAATGAAAGGTCCTCATTTGTGTATTTTTTAAATCACTTGCATAACTTTTTTTTAAGGGTATTTTCTTTTCTTCTTGTGATTATCTCCCACATGGGTGAAGGGTCATAGCTTGGGGGAATTGAGAATTTTCCCACTCAATACTCTATTTTTGCTAGCTTTCCAATATCAGTAGTAGTGACTTTAAATTCTTTTCCACTCAAGAACACATTCAGCTCATTCTCCACAAAATCATTAGGATTTTCCATCTCTTCTTTATTCAAGGCTATGCTAAAGTAAAATTCCCTAACAAAGGTAGAGCTATAATACCTATCTCCAAAGGTATTTAGACCTTTAATTTTAAGCTTGTCAAAGAACTTAGATAAATCAGCCTTAACTGAAGGGGTTTCATCAAAGCTTCCCTAATCAACAAATTTCCCACATAATATAATGGCATTTTCTATTTTCTTATGCCTATCAGCATGTGCTTGGTCCCTAACTCATGAGGTTGAAGGCTCACCTTTATCAATTGAAATGCCTTTTTGTTGTTGCAAGTCCTTTTGTCTTTGGCCCCATGTTCTTTTGGCTTTCTCCTTTCATTTCAATTGGTGGATTTGGCACCATTTTACCTTTTTTGTTAGGTGGTAGAGTAAAAGAATCCTTAGCTGGTCTATTTTCTTTACCCTTGTTAGTAACTTTGATAGTGAGTGAGGTTTTGGCCATTGAATTTGCTGAAGTTGAGGCTTAAGGTTCCTTAGGTTAACTTAAAACTAGAGAAAGAGATAATAGATTTTGAAAGAAATTTGGGTGTTTACGTTTTGATTTTCTAGATTGTGGGTTCTTAAGAAGCTGAAGAGTTTTAAGGTGTGGGTTTGCAACTGGTTAGCCCACTTTTTGAGTGGGTGGTTGTCACAACCCAATTTTCCGGGCCATAACCGACGCATGAGCTTAATGAGCATAACTCACTACGCCCAAGCAAGCTTATCCATTTACCTTTGCTTAACAAATTTATCATATCATGCATACACACATACACACACCTTTTCCCGGGTGTGAACATAGTCAAAACACAATGGCATTATCAATAATAATATACATGCACTATACCATTCATGTATTTAGCAATTTACATTGCATACACATATTCACATTGTTAGATTGTATGCACAATACAAAAGGACCCATGACTTCCAGCGGACACATTTACAATAAAAGGGATTACTATCGAATGCCAAACACATACCCAGGAGATACACTACGGGGACTCCTCGATCTTGGGTCCAACAGTCACTTGATCTGAAAACATGAATTTTTATAAAACGTGAGTACAATACTTAGTGAGTGAACAAGAAGGGAACAAGCATACCATAAGGAATCTTTATCGAAATCATGATGCATTCATTTTCTCAAAACCATGCAATTGTTTTAGCTCCTTTAAACCCCTCATGTAAACCCCACATGAGTAAATCACTTTACAAAAATCCATGCTCAACTATGGTACCAAAGAAATAAGAAATATGGTAAAAACCCACAAGTTAGCAAAATGGACAGAAAGTTTCTCGCTGTAACGAGAACTAGTTCTGGTGAAGGCCCTCAAACCCGAGAGTTTCTCGCTGTAGTGAAACAGAGCAACAAGAGAAAAGTTTCCCTTCACTCAACAAAAAGGCCATCCTACTAAACTAACAAAATCAACATAAAACTCATGAAAATTCCCAAAGTGCAATGTATCAAATTTCACATATATGTCAACCATATATCACATTCATGAGCTTTCATTTCATAAGTCTAGATATGCATAATTAGATAGACAAACATCAATATCATCATAATCACACCCGGCTCATGTACATCCCCCCACATCGTGCACATAGCCGGCACCATCGTGTGCATCCCCCACATCGTGCACAATTAGTGCCATCGTGTACATCCCCCCACATCGTGCACACGGGCACTATCATCATCCATCTCTCATGCCACCATCATCACCGGCATGTGCATCCCCCCACATCGTGCACACACACGGTTACAGTCATTATACACAATATCATTCATCATGCACAACACACACACACACACACACACACACACACATATATATATATATATATATATATCATCATATTGCAATAATGCATGAATCTATAGCAATCACATATCACAACATCAAACCATTTAACAAAAACTTGTTCTCAAGGTACATTTTCTAAGACAAGTTGGATAGAATCTGTTATATTCTCCAAAACAAGTTTGAAATGCAAGTCCACTCACCGATATCGAAAATCCAAATTCCGAGTGCACTCGGACTAATATTCCTCAAGCGCAATTCCCTTGCTTTTTCCGGACGTCTCAGTACCTTGACAAATAACAAAGTCAAGAAATTTACTATATTGTCCCTAAACTGATATAAACTAATTTAAATTACTAATGCTTGATATGTAAATGCAAAAATACGTCTGATTATCGCTTAATCGCGGTATAGATTAAATTCGACCGATCACCGATTAATTGGCGATTGTGTCCAAATCACCTCCAAATTAATCCATTTCTCCTCTAATACCTTAATTTACCACATACCATATAAATAAAACCAAATTCAGCATTAGAACCCTTACAGTTCCTTATAGAAAAATTCGGTCATTTGGTGCACTAGCACTGAAATTTTTTTCTACATAACCGTTTCACCTTAATTCATCTTTTTCCAAGCCATTTTCCTTGAAATAAAAACAATCCCCCATTGATATTCAGCCCTCATGGTTCGACCAACAATGAACCCTAGAGAAATTGAATATTTCTTTTGTGTTTTTGTTCATAACCATGCTTAACTATCCCTAAACACTAACATAGTCTAAAATCAAATTATTCCAACAACAATTCCTCTTCCATACCCATTTTTCAGAATTGAATTCATCATGATAACTCAATATTCAACCATGAAAATCAAGAACAAAAGCATGGGTAAGCTAGGTATCAAGGAGAATTAAAGAAATTCTAGCTTACCTAGCTTGTTTCCTTGATTTCTTTACTTTTTCTTTGAATTTCCACCTAGGTTTTCTTGTTTTGCCCTTTGTTCTTCCTTTGTTCTTGTTTCTGGTTGCCTAGGCTGAATATGGTGAGAGAATTGGGGATTTAATGGGCTGATTTCTATAGAAAATAAAAAAAATAATCAAGCATGCCATGTGTCACATGCTTATTGGCCCAATTTTTTAACTTTTTCAATTTTTCTTCTTAATTTTTTACCACAAATATTCTGGTATTTATCCAATCCTACCACAATTAAAATCCCTTGGTCTTGACAGGTGCTGGGGCAAAAAATGTACCGATTTGCCCCCGGGACTGAAAAATTATGATTTTACCCCTATACTCCGAAATGTACCGAAATCACATTATTTCTACTTTTCAACCTCAAATAACACTAATATTGATCAATATTAACCAAATGGGGCAAAAATCGTTTTATGAAAATTTTCGTTTAGTCTTCTAGTGGTAAAATTACCATTTTACCCTCGTGCTCTAAAAATACCGGGAATCACAATTTTTCACTGCTAAACATCATTTTATACTCCAATAATCATAATTATATTTCATAAAATTATTCTTGGTCAAATGTGATCAAATCTTGGCTAAAAATCTCCATTTATCATCAAATGGTAAAATGACCGTTTTGTCCCTAATCGGTCAATTTTTATGATGGACTCCAAATTGGACCTTGAACCCCAAATCACTATTCTAAGCCATTCTGTGGGTTTTGGAATTTTCAAATTCCTCTTAGAATTTCTATTTGAACTAGTTTAAGGCTCGATTTAACTTAGTTGTACCACTCGGTACAATACAGTCTTTTAATCGAGCTTGACAGGGTCTCACAGTGGTTTTCCCATACCTCTCGCTCCTTTTATTTTTTTAATTTTCAGAAACTCTCACATGACAATTTTCTCTTCATCTAAAGTGCATTAATTGGTTAGAACAAGCTTTAATCGATTAAAGTGCTACTGATTTGGAACGTTCCTAATGACCAGAATTGCTTTAACTAGTTAAAAGAATTTTTAACTAATTAACACCTCACTGACTCAAGCCTATCACTTCAACATAGAATTGCTCTAATTGATTACAGAAGGCCTTAACTAATCAATGTAAATCTTGCCTTCTTTCTAAGGTTTCTTTAACTAATTGGAACTTTTTCTAATCAATTAACATAACAAATAAAATCAAAGATCACACAATATATCATCAAAAACATATTCAATTCAACTCAATCATAATTCATTAGCATCAAGTATTCTTAATTCTCTTCTGATCCCACAAAATTGGTCTTCACTTAAGGGTTTTATGAAAATATCAGCTAATCGATGCAAGGTATCTATAAATTATATTTTAACATCCTCTTTAAGCACATGATCTTTAATGAAATGATGTCTAATTTTGATGTGCTTAGTCCTAGAGTGTTGAACAGGATTTTTAGAAATATTTATGGCACATATGTTGTCACAGAAAATAGGAACATTATGTATAGACATCCCAAAATCATTTAGCTATTGCCTAATCCATAATATTTGTGCACCAAAACTACCTAGTGGAATATACTTAGCCTCAACGGTTGAAAAAGCAACTAAATTTTGTTTCTTTCAAGACTAAGACACAGACATGTTTCCAAGGAATTGACAAGTGCCACTAGTGCTCTTCCAATCAGTTTTGTTGTCAACAAAATCAGCATCAAAATTACCTAGAAGATTAAAAAATTATCCTTTTAGATACCATAGGCCTAACCCTTAAGTATCCAAGAGACATCTAAAAATCCTCTTCACTACGGTCAAATGTGATACCTTGAGACATGATTGGAATCTTGCACATAGGTTAACGCTAAACAAAAATGTTAGGTCTACTTACGGTTAAATAAAGAAGTGAACCTATCATACCTCTATAGAGTTTCTGATCCACATCTTTTCCTTTGTCATCCTTGTCAAACTTTGTGGAAGGACTCATAGGAATTCCAATTTATTTTAGATTCATCACGCCAGATTTTTTTAGCATTTCCTTAGTGTATTTCTCTTGGTTGATGAATATTCCATCCTCACATTGCTTGATTTGTAGACCAAGAAAGAATTTTAGCTTTCCCATCATACTCATTTCAAATTCACCCTACATTTCTATAGCAAAGTTCTCACACAACTTTTCATTAGTGGCACCAAATACGATATCATCAACATATATTTGAACCACAATCAAATCATTTTCATTTATCTTTATGAAAAGAGTATTATCTACATTTTCCCTAAAGTATCCTTCTTCAATTAAAAATTTTGAAAGTATTTCTTACCAAGCTTTAAGAGCTTATTTCAATTCATATAAAGCTTTATGCAATTTATAGACATGATCTATTTTTTCAAAATCTTCAAAACTACGAGGTTGTTCAACATACACTTCTTCTTGAATAAAGCCATTTAGAAATTCACTTTTGGCATCCATTTGAAACAATTTAAAATTCATTAAATAAGCATAGGCAAGCAAAAGTTTAATTGCTTCTAATCTAGCTAGAAGAGCAAAAGTTTCATCATAATCAATACCTTCCTTTTAACTATAACCTTGAGCAACTAAAGTTGCTTTGTTCCTTACCAAAACTCATCCAACTTATTTTTAAATACCCATTTTGTACCAACAATTGGATGGTTGGGTGACCTTGGAACTAAGGTCCAAACCTTGTACCTTTCAAATTGACGAAGTTCTTCTTGCATGTCAATCATCTAACTCTCTTCCTTTTTAGCTTCCTCAAAGTTCTTTAGTTCCACTTGTGATATGGACATCAGATATTCACAAATTCCTCTTAGTGCTCTTCCAGTTTTGACACCTATAAAGGAATCACCAATAATTTGTTCTTGATGATAATTTTTTACAATTCTCTAGCTTCTAGAAAGATCATTATGTTGATTTTCAGTTCTTCACAAGTCCTCAAAAGGTGGTTCATCTCCATCTTTCTCCTTTGAATTCTCTCCACAATTTTTTTTGTGGTCCAAGCTCATCTTTTCCATTTTCTTCTCAATATCATTTGCATTATCATCATCAAACACTACCTTTCTTTGTGCAACATTAGTCTCATAAAAAACAACATGAATTGATTCTTTTATGACCAAAGTTCTTTTGTTAAATACTTTATATGCTTTAGAGTTTAACACATAACCTAAGAAAATAACTTCATCACTTCTAGCGTCAAACTTTCCTAAGATATGTTTTTCATTATTTAAAACAAAGCATTTGCACTCAAAACTCCTTAAATGTGAAATGTTTAGTTTTCTCCCTTTAAAAAGATCATAAGGGGATTTAGAAATCATGGCTCTAATGGAAACTCTATTTAGAATGTAAGCTACTATGTTTACATCTTCAACCCAAAAATATTTTGGCAAATTGTTTTCACAAAACATTATTCTTGAAATTTCTTTTAATGTCTTATTTTTTCTTTCAACAACTACATTTTGTTGTGGAGTTCTAAGAGCTCAAAAATTGTGGTCAAAACCATTTTTCATTGCAAAAGATTTCAAAATCATCACTTTCACATTCTCCACCATGGTCACTGATAACTTTATTATATAGAGTTATTTTGACACATTTTAGGTGCTTTAGTAGCTAGATCTTGAGATTTTAAGTTTGAATTTCAGCATTTTAGGTGTTCTTATAGTTTAAGTTTGATTACATGTTGATCAGTTAATTTAAGATATTGTAGTTTAATTTTACTTTATTTTGCTTTAATTTACTTTAAGAATAGTTATTGTTGATGTCTCTCATTACTTTTGTAGGATATTTGATGAAAAAGGTTCATTTGATGAAAAACCTCACAAGTATGATTATGGCTCCATTCATACATGTTGCAATATTTCAAGGATAACTTGAGCTACAGAAGTCCAATTGATGAGATTCATGATCCATGGGAAAGCTAAGAGAAAAAGATAAAACTTTTGTGTTTTCCACTCCTCCCAGTTTGGATCAGATAAAGGTGAAAATGATGTTGGAAGATGCTAGACTATTGTAGTTCTACACAAGGCAGCATGTTAAGTGAAAGTCGTGGCCTTAAGTTACTCAAGGCTGTAGCATTGAGAAGAGCATGGCCACAACACTGGAAGAATGGAGTGCACCATAAAAATTCCCATGGTTAGAGTGCCGCGGCATCAGGAAGGACTAGGCCGTGGTGCCAGGAAGGACTAGGTCGCGGTTCCACACTACTTTCCAAAAATAATTTGTTATGTGGGAATATGGAAATTAGGTTAATTTAAACCTAATTAAAGGGCCTTTTTTTTAGCATTCAAGGGGAGAGAACAACAGTAGCTTTTCTAAAGAATTACAGCTAATAATTAAGCAAGAGAACAAGAGAAATTGAGAAAGATTCGAGATCACAAAGCTTCAACATTAGTCGTTTCTCTATTTTGTGTTTTTCTTATTTTCT
Organism: Theobroma cacao; assembly: GCF_053813885.1. Classification (NCBI taxonomy): domain Eukaryota; kingdom Viridiplantae; phylum Streptophyta; class Magnoliopsida; order Malvales; family Malvaceae; genus Theobroma; species Theobroma cacao. Next base: position 6,870,166 of record NC_142643.1, read on the forward strand.
TGACTGAATTAATGGTTAAATTTCTTTGGATAATGTTTTACTTAGATATCATAAACTAAATTGTTTTTCTAGGACTATGGTGGATTTCAACATGTAGTTTCAATATTAGTTTCTCTTCTATTTATCATGCATGGGTATAGTTTAGCTTATCCAAATCTGTTCTTAATGTTTTTAATTGTCTAATAATAATTAATTGATTTGTGAATCTAATTGAGACTTGACAGAGAGATTTTATATTAGACTAAGATTTGAATAGTGTATGTTCACATTATTTAGGTGATTTAATTCGTGATTCAGGTAGACATACGCCAATTCATACATAGCCAAATTAGGACACCAACTTTTTCAACAACAATAACTTCTAACACTAACAATGGTAAGAACTTTTTCATTTTTCACTCTTTTACATTGTTTAACAAAAGTACGTAATGCATCATTTTTGTGAGCAAGAAAATATACCTATATATATCTTGAGTAATCATCAGCAATAACAAAGCCATATGACTTGCTCCTAAACTAATGACATTAATTGGTCCAAACATGTCAACATGCAATAGTTCAAGTGGTCTAGAAGTTGAGATCACCTTTTTAGATTTAAATGAACTTTTAACTTGTTTTCTAAATTGACATGCATCACAAACTTTGTCATTTTCAAAAGTCATCTTTAGAAGTTCAGTGACTAGGTCTTTACTCAATAGTTTTGAAATAGTGTGCATACTAGCATGTCCTAATCTTCTATGTCAACTAATTATCACATATATCATTGGTCATAAGACATGATTCACTATTAGCCTCAATTTCATCAAGAAATATTACATACATGTTCTTAATTCTTTTTCCAATAAATGCAATTTTGTTAGTGTCAGCATTAATTACTTGACATCCATAGGAATCGAAGCATACTTTAAATCCTTTATCACAAAGCTGACTAATGCTTAGTAAGTTATGTCGTAGACCTTTAACAAAATAAAAGATGCTTGATTTGGATTTGAAAACTGTTACCAATGGTTCCAATTCCTTGCATAATACCTTTGGAGTCATCACTAAAGGAAACACTACCACTCTTTTTCCTATCAAGCTTTGTAAATAATTTCTCATTGCCAATCATGTGTCTTGAACAGCCACTATCTAAATACTAAGGCTGGCTTTCCTTTCATTAAGTTTCAAAACATTGATCCTTTTACTCTTGCTCAACCTACAAAACAAACTTTTTGTTTTTCTTTAGAGGTAATCATACTTTGATGTATCCTTGAGAGTTAGCAAGCCCATGAAATCCTTTAGGCACCCAAACCAATTTGGTTTTAGGAAGGTTACTTCCATTATGATAGCAATCATAAAAGAAATGACCTCTCTTACCACACACATAACAATGATGAGAGGATGCATTATTTTTCTTTCTGAGAATTGTAATCCTTTTTTGTCTCTCCTCATTTTTCAATTTCAATTTTGAGCTCTCATCCTTTGAAGCTTTAAGGGTAACATTTTCATCCACTACCTTTTGCAAGGCTATGTTTTTACTCTCTATTTCCAACTTCAAGAGTTCAAAATCTAATTTGGATGTTCAAGTTCAATTTTAAGCATGTTCTTTTGATAAAAAAAAAAGAGTTAAAATCATGCTTGATTTTCTCTAATTCATCATACAATGCTATGGCTTTATTCTTCATAATTTATATTTCAATGCTAGTTTTATAAATTTAGCATATAAGCAATCATACTCATCTTGAAGTTCATCATAAGAAATATCAAAGGAGTTAGTTGTTACCTCAAGTTCTTCTTCTTTTGGCATTAGACAGAAGTTTGCTATTTCTTTCAATTTTTCTTTTTCTTCCTCTAAGCTTGAAGAATCATTGTCAGACCAAGTTCCTACCACCATTACTCTTTTTGGTTTCTGCATTTTCTTTGAAGATTCTTTCTTGAGCAATGGGCAATCGAATCTGAAATGTCCAAGTTTTTTACATTCAAAGCAAACCATTTCATCCTTGTTGTTAATATCATCCTTGTGCTTGTTTTTCCATGAAGGACCTTGATCTTTCTTGTAATTTTTTCGTTTAATCCTTCTACCTTTTTGCCCCATGAGCTTTCTGAATCTTCTAGCCATTGTGGCTAACTCTTTATCATCATCACTTGATAGATTTTCTAATTCCTCCTCCAATGTGTTGATCTTTAAAGTCAAATTTTTCTTTTTCTCTTTGGCTTCTTTCATTTCCTCCTTTTCTTCTTCTTTTATTTCAAGTTCATGTACAAGGAGCGAGCCACAAATTTCATAAAAAGTAACTACATTATGATCTTTAGCCTCTTAGATGGCCATGATTTTAGGTTTCTAGCTTTTTAGAAGGCATCTAAGCAATCTCTTAAATAACTCATGTTCAAAAATGGTTTCAGCATACGTTGGTAAACCTATCAACCATGGTCGAGATATCTTCACCTGGTTCCATTTTGAACATTTCATAGTTATGGGTGAGTAGAGCAATTTTAGACTCCTTAACTTGAGAAGTCCCTTCATGGATGACTTTGAGTTTTTCCTAAATTTCCTTGGCTGTGGTACAACCAGAGATTTTATTAAATTTAATGGGATTCAAAGCACAATAGAAAGTGTTAATAGCTTTAAAATTGGTCAGAACCTTTTTTACTTCAATTTCAGTCCATTTTGCTCTTAGCATGGGAATTCTCTCTCTTATCTCAATGTTAGGTGAGATGGGAATATAAGGTCTTCTTGTAATCACATCCTATATTTGATAGTCAAGACCTCTAATATAAATAAACATTCTAAAGCTCCAATAAGCATAATTTGATCCATCAAATAGAGGAAGCCTATTTATGGATTGGCCCTCAGCAACAACAGACTTTTGCACAACCATTTGGATCTCTTCTAAGGATGTTAAGCCTTAATTTTAAGGGTCAGGCTCTAATACCACTTGTTGGTCCCCATAGAGTGCTAGAAGGGGGTGAATAGCACTTTAAAATTATTTTAAAGACTATTCTTCTTTTAAGAATCTTTTTTGTAAGATAAACAATGGAAGGTTTAAAACCTGTTAAGGTTAAAAACACACCAAGCAAGGAAAAGGTAAAGAGATATGAACAAAATACAAGTGCTTAGAGTGTTTCGGTCCTCTTGACCTACGTCCACTACCTTGATCTCCCAATCAAAACTTTTCAACCAAATGTCATTAAACTAATGGAATTAACAACTTTAACCAAGCTTTTACAAGGTGAGCTTCTACCCAAGCTTTAATCATTTACAATAAATCTTAGAATGCTTTTCACACTCTAATCAACCAAGAATAAAGAAGGAAAAAGAATATATGTGATCACCGTCACTGATCTAAAAAGAATACAATCAAGCTCAAACAATTTTACAAGAATATGAATGAAGAGCAGGTGTGTAAGAGAAGGTTCTTTGACTTTTTGCTCAAAATGTGGTCTTGGTACCTTCTCTCCTTTTTCTGTAACCGTTGAAACCTTCTTTTATACTTAGAGATTTAGATATTTCTATCAAAAACAATTTCTAGCCGTTGTGAGCATGTTTAATGTCAAGCTCAGCTCTACAATATGTTTATTATGCCATTCCTACATAAGAATGCATGTTTGCTTACTTGGGTACTTCGAAAATCGTTAGAGGACAGCATTATACCAAATGGTACAATTAAGTTGAATTAAGCCGCGAACTAGTCCAAATAGAGATTTTAAGATGAAATTGAGAATTTTAAAACCCCGAAATAACTTAAAATGGTGATTTAGAGTTCAATGATCGATTTGGAGTCAAATTGAAATTTTCATGACCTAGGGGAAAAATGGTCATTTTGCCACCCGAGGTTAAGATGTGAGTGTTGGATGAGCTTTTTGACTAAGATTGATCATTTGGAGTATAATTTGAGTTTGAGAAGTGAAAGATTTTAATTTCGATATTTTTTCAAGCATAGGGGTAAAATAGTCATTTTGCCACCCCAAGGGCAAAATTATAATTTTAGATCACCCAACACTTGTGTAGCACATGGATTTTATCCAATATTATCATGGATAATTGAGGAAATTTAAGTGGTGGAGAGAGATTGCTTAATGGGTAAGTATGACACATGGACCAATGGAATGGTGACATATGTCAAATTTTCATCCATTTATTATTTTGGCTTAAAAATCAGCACAAAATCAGCCCATTTCTCTTCATATGGCCGGCCAAAGAAAGAAAAAGGAAGAAAAGGAAGAACAAAACCCTAGGTGGAAAAATTCAAGGGAAAAGTGTGAAAATTCAAGGAAACAAGTGAAAAAAAAGGTAAGATTTTTCAATTAAGCTTGTGATCTACCTTTCCCATGCATTCTTTTGCATTTTTCATGGTTGAATCACATGATTTCATGATAGGTATCTTGTTGCTTGAACACTTAAAGAGAGGTTTTGATGTTTGATTTGGTTAGATTTCAATGTATTTTAGTGTTTTTAGTTGATTGGTGATGTGTAGCATGAAAATCAAGCAAGAAAAATTCATGTTCTTCCATCACCCATCATTGGCCGAATTCTCCATGTAGAATATTGATGATGATTTTGATTTTCTTTCAAGTGATTTGGTTAGGAATTAGTGATTTATGGTGTGAGAATCAAGCTTGAAAAATTATAGTGTTGATGCACCCACCATGGCCAAATTTTCCAAGAGAAAATGTGAGGATGATTTTGCCATATTTCAAGTTATTTAATTTGTGTTTGATGATTTGGAGTATTGAGAGAAAAATGGAGTTAATTGGAGTTAAATTGGACATATTGGCCAATTAATCAAGTGATAGATCGAATTAGGCCAATACCGTTTTATTTAGGTACACAATTGAATTTGTGTAGAACACCGTGTTTAGACGATAATCTAAACAATTTATATCCCATTTCATGCATTAGTATAGAGCCTGAATTGATTTTATAACAATTTAGCATAAATGTAGTAAATGACTTATTGCGCATTAAGTCTAGGTGGTGAGCATTCTGGCAAAAGTAAAAAGATAGTACCCGAGGATCAAGAATCGGAGTACTCGGAATTCGAATCTCGAAATAGTGAGTAACCTTACTATTGTCTTAATTATCTAAAGTGGTTTTTATCTGATTTTGTGATTTTATGGAAAATGAGTTTAGATGGTAAATCTTTATTTTTTTATAAACAAAATGTGTTTAAATGAAATGATTTTATAAATTATCTTGAAATTGAATGATGGCTTTGAAAATAGAGTAATTGGAGACCATTTGATGTGTTGTGAATTTATGGTTTTAATTGATTGGCTTATGGCAATATTGGCATGAATGGCTGTATTGGTATTTGTGTTGAAAATGTATAAACTGTTGTTTGCCTTGATAGGCTGGATAATGATAAAATTGCCATGTCATGCTGTTAAATTCTATTGAATTGGTGGGTTATTGATTAGTCGCTGCAGTGGACGGGTTCCATGGACCAACCTATTAGAGGGGGCACGATAACCATATTATATTCTTACCTCGATCGGAGAGGCGTGTAGGGTAACTCCCGAGGTACACTCTTAGAGTTCACTTCACGCCAAACCACCACGTGAGGGTGAACTCAGCCAACGCCAAGGAACGGCTATGTTTTTCAAACTAAAAATATGTTTATGTGTATACGAAACTTTTTATCAGCCTTAGCGGTCTCGGTTGGGATAGCCCTCGGTCAAGGTATCCCTGATAACTGAGTATGAGAATGATTTTGGTACGAGCCAAAATTTTAAGAAATTCATAAGCCATGTTGAATACTCGATTTATTGAATTGATTTTATTTGGTTGAAATGAGTTGAAAGGTGATGAATTACAGTATGATAATTTATTTTAATCTGTCTCCATTTACTCAGTTTTTAGATATTTTAGATGGTATTTGTTTACTCACTGGGATTATATAATCTCACCACCTTCATTTCCACCCGTTTCAATCTTAGGATAGTCAGTAGATAGCTCACTTTGTTGAGGGCTACAGTTGAACTTGCATCCTCAAAAACTGTAGGTTCATAGCCTTCATTACTTTTGGTCGTTCGTGGGCCTACATGTCACTGTAAGTTAAATTTTATACTTTGATTATCTGTATTACAGTATGTATGAATTTAGTTAGCTTTTACGCTATAAAAATTATTTACCGGTAACTCTATAAATATTGTTTTATAAGAAAATAGAATATTTAATTGAATATTTTTATTATATTCAAATAGTCATAATTTCATTTTAAATGAAGGTTTTAGATGTTTAAACTTATTTTTGATTATGAATTATGTGTTTTATACTCGCATACTACATTTTTAGCTGGTTTCAAAAATTTTCGAGAAAAATGACCAAAATGCCCTTGTGAGAAAAAAATTATTTATCTATTGTTTTGATTTGGAAATAGTTTATAGTCTCTCAAAACATGATACTTAACAACTGCTGCTCACAGGGGAGGTGCGAAAACTGATATTAAAGTCTTGCAGGGTTCCGGTTGACATTCCGAGTAATGAGTGTCGATCGGGACACCGCGATGGCTGTCACGGGCTAGAGGAGAGTACCGAGTCGTGACATTTGATGCCTTTCTAGACATTATATTGTCTTTAGCATTGAAATTCAAATGGGTAAATAGTTTTCTGTTAATTGGTTAAAGGCAAGCCTTAATTGATGTAGCCTTCTCCGTCTTGTATTGTCTGGTAGCTCATTCTACTATATTAACAGGTTACAGATCACTTTAACCAATAAAGAGCATTCTACATTAGACTTCTCCAACCAGTAGTCTTCCTTTAATTGGTTAGTCCTTCCTTTAACTGATTGTAACTTCTCTTCCTCCAACTTTAACTGATTAAAATAAACTTCAACCAATTAAAAATTTTTCAAATTTGCATTTCTTCATTTTGGCTCCCTTCAACTGTCAACTTCACTCTAAATTTGAATTTTGGCATTTTCTTTTAGGTAATTCAAATCTTATACTTTAACCCATTAACCTTATTCCTTAATGAATTAGCACACCTCTATCATTAAGAAATAGCGTTGCGGCACTATGCTCTCAGTTTTTATATGATGCTCTCAAGATGCCCAGTGCCATGGCCATAGTTCTCTGACACTTCAATGGTCTCACTTGTAGTGCAGCGGCCATGATTCTCTGGCACAGTAGCACTCTACCCATGTTGCTCTAAGTGCAGACTACATCTGTTCATCAACTTTGAACGTAATGTTTACCTCAATCTATTCTGAACTGAGCAAAGTGGTAAACATAAAAGTTGTAGCATATTCTCTTATCTTTTCAATGAATCAAAATTACATCAATTGGATTCCTACAACTCAAGTTATCTTTAAATTACTACAACATATACAAGTGACACTTTCACCTCACTTTTGCTATCATATCTTTCTTTCACCTTGCTCATCATATTTTGCACAAAACCATGAGAAAAATCGATAATAACTTTTCCTACAGTAATTAAGACAAAATAAAGTCAAATTCAATTAAAATCAACAAATTTAACTATTCACTATATAATCTAACTTACACTACAAAAATAGCTTAAAAAGTTAAAATCTGCTCTTAAATGTAAAAGTCTAGCCACTAAAGTCTCCAAAATGTGTTAAAATAACTTTACATAGCAGAGTTATCATTAGCACCACTTTAACCCAAGCCAGCAAGTGCTATTGTATAACTCTCATTTGAAATTATTTCGAAGGAAGCTCAAATCGAGATAGTCAGGACCTTCATTGTCACAAAAGCATTTCCTCATGGAACAATGGAAGTAGTTGATGCGAAGTCGAACAAGAGACTCAAGGTGAATGGGTAGCGTCTCAAGCATTATTGAGGAGGTGAAATTGATCGTCAAAGATCCTCAATCACTTTGATCAAACCCAACAAAACTTAAAAAAAGTCAGCCTGATGACTATAAATTAAGTACTTCTTGGGAGGCAATCCAAGTTTTCTAAACTTATTTTTTTAGTAGTTAATTTTTAATTTTATTTATCCTTATTCTTTTTTTTTGCTAATTTTTTCTCTTTTTTAGTTACTAGTTAATTTTCTTTCTCCCAAAAAAAAAAACCTAAAATGGTGCTTTGGCCATAGCACCACAAGGCTGCGGTGCCCATGTGATGCCCCCTTCCCTCATACAATTTCCCTAGAAAAGTACTCCACGGCGCCCATCAACCACGACCATTATGCCTTGATGTACCTATCCTAACTCTTTAAGTTGAGACCATAGCGTCGCAACACCAAAAAGCTAAGGTAGCGGCGTATGGTCGAGCCCTTTATTTAAAACAAATTTTCTTTCTTTTGCAGCCCGCATCTTCAAAATTAGGTTTTCTCTTTCTTTCTCTCCAAGCTATAGATTTTCTCTCTCTAGAATTACCCCACCTACCCACTCATAAACCTTCAAAATTTTTACATCAAATTACACCAAATGAGGACCCAATCATCATCAATTTATCTAACAACCTTCAAGTGCAGAAAACTTCAAGTAAGTACATAAATTTCTTTGAAGATTTATCATCTTTTGTAGAATTTGATACTGAGGAAGGAGTTTGTGGTTGAAATTGTTGGGTTTGTGACCAATGTGTGAATTTGGTAATTGTGATTAAGGATTTAATTGTTTACTTTTATTACCTTGGAGAATTGAGCATTCGAATATTAGAATTTGGTTAGGTTAAGTTGCTGCACTTACTTGAGATTCATGGAATTTGTGATAATCTTAATTGTGATAGTGCATCAGTGTGAGAATTGAATACTTTGTTGCCCAAATTTATTATAAGTTGGGTTTCGTTGCTATAAATTATTTGGCATAGTATCATGGCATAAAGAGAGCTCGTGGTAGTGGTAGTAGTAGTACTTTTGATAGAAGCAAATTCATGTCGGTTGATGATGCTTTACGACACACTCAATCTCTGTTATAAAAATTTCTAATTCTAGGAAGGGGTATTGTCGTTTGCCCTACACTTTATACTGACATTCATGATGCTATTAATGAGAGGCAATGGGATAAATTCTATGCACAACCAAAGGTAGTAGTAATGCCGATGGTTAAGGAGTTTTATGCCAATGCTTATGAACATGTCAATTGACGAGCTTCTGTTAGAGGCAGTCAAGTTGCATGTGACAGCTAAACAATTACTCAATTCTACAATACTCCTGAGATTCAGAATGATAAGTATGGGTAATATCTAAATGGGAATGTTGAATTGGACGAAGTTACTAATTTGCTATGCAATCTTGGCACTGAATTTAAAATGTCAAAAAGAGTGTCAACTTCATTTAAAGCAAGTGTTATAGGTAGTGACTATAAAGTGTGGTGGTATTTTTTGGTGACCAAAATGCTCTAAGTCAAGCATATTAGTGACGTTACAAAGGATAAAGCAATTATACTCTATACTATTGTATTTGGCAAGTCCATCATGTTGGTTCTTATAATATGTCCTAGAAGGGGGGTGAATAGCACAATTTGGCTCTTAACAATATTGGAAACTAGTTTTCAGAACTTAAAAAAATAAAAACAGAGTATAAAATGCACAGCAATTTAGAGTGATTCGATCCAAGACCTACATCCACTACCTTGATTGTCCAACCAAGGATTTTTCCACAAATTCACTACGAACTAGTGAAATTCACAAGCTTTCACCAAGCTTTACAATGGCTTTTACTAGGCTCAGCCACAACCTTTTACACTAGTTTTTCACGGGCTCAACTAAAACCCAAAATGGTTTTCTAAGGCTCAACCACAACCTTCAACAATCAAGCTATCCCAAGCTTGAACAACCCCTTAGAGTGACTCCCTCACTTTAAGAATACAAGAGAAGTAGTAAAAGAAGGTACCTATGATCACTAGTTGATCTAAGTGGTACAAGATTGAGTGCTAAATACAAATGCAAAGAGTAGGCGTTTAAGTGCAGACAAGTGCAATGAAGTTTTTTTGGTATTTCAACTTTCTATAGCTCAAATCTCTTTCAAGGCTTCTAAAAACTTGTTTCTAATTGTTGGAAGACCTTTTTATACTTAGAAATGCAACTTTGATGGTAGTTTGATAGTTTATATCCATTGGAAACAGTTGAGGATGAGTTATAGCCGTTAATCTGTCTTGTAGTGCCCTGGTTCAAATTACAAACAGAGAGCTCTTAGTCGACTAACTTGGTTGACTAAGTTGGTTCTGTTTCTGATTTGTAGATTCTGACAGAGAGCACTTAGTCAACTGACTTGGTCGACTAAATTGATTCTGTTTCTCAAATTCTTCAGCCCGTCATTTCTCCAATTTGAAATTTAGTCAATCAATGTTCTTCCTTGTTTCACCAACAAGCTTCCTCCTTGTTATTCAGTTACATCTTACTGATTTTATCCCTCTTTTCTTTCAAAAATACTCTTTGAAGAGTTAATAAATTAATTTCATATATTAATTTCCTATACACTCAAATGAAGGTATTAGACACAAATAAATGTGAATGTTTTATTATCATCAAAAACTAATGGAGCCAACAATCTCCCCCTTTTGATTATGACAAAACATTCCTTGATTAATAACATGGTGTCCTTTTAGTCCTTTTAGTTCTCTGCAGAAGGTGAGGAATGCTCCCCCTAAGTATGTGCATATTTTTGCTTACTTTATTCATCAAATTTTATTTTTGTCATATAGAAAGTGACATTGTACAAATATTCAGCAATATGGAATGATTTGCAACAAGTAAGTATTAGCAGATCATCATTAAACTTTCAACAGTTGGTGTTGACAGATTTTCATAAATGTTCCAGCAACTGTCAACAATTTATTGATTTCAGATTTTGTCTACATCATTCATGTTTCAATTGATATACTATGCACCCCATCTATATCTATTTGTAAACAGAACTCATTCATAATACGATAACAAAAATCATTTATCAACATCAGTATCAACATAGCATCAGCAGATTTTGTTCATGACAGTAAAAATACCAAGATAACAAAATATCAGCAGACTTCAATTTGTAGCAGTTAAACAACATAGACATTTCAGCATTCACTTTTCACACACAACTATATAATCAACAGAATTAAACTTAAGTGTTCAAGTGCCACCATGGCACAAATAGCAGTTAATTAAAAAGTATTTCAAAATTGCCCCAAGATAATTTTTGCTTCCTATCTCCTATTTTTCTAAGTTCTTGCTCCTGATTCTGCTTTCTTTTCTTTCCTAGGTTCTTGGTTCCTCCACCCTAACATTTTTTTTTAATTTTTACACCCATTCTCTGGTCGCTGCACCCATTCTCTAGTTCCTATGCCCATTCTACTCTCCCTTTTTGTCAGCATCAAAGGAAGAGGCTTCTATTCATCTCATGTGTCAGAGAGTGAGGATTCAGTGTCATAAAAAGGGTTTAGGAGAAAAGGAGAGGGTTCTCGGAGAGGTGATGACTTTCTAGGGGAGGACTCTGGTGAGGACTTGTTTGAGACAGGGATTGGATTTTGAGGAGAAGAGGTTGAAACTGGTCCGGATTTCTCTGCCAACCTGGAAGACTTTCTTCTTTTGAGAAAAGCTGTCTTGGTTGCCATAGTCTTCCTGCCTTTGGTTGGTGGTTTTGCCTCAGTTGGTGGTGCTGCAATGACTTTGGCTTTTTTTGCTTTTGCCTTTACTCTAGTAGCTGATGCAGGTTTCTTTCCTTTTCCTATATCTTCACCATTCTTTTGAGTTTCGGTCCTGGCAGTGTCTTTTTTAGCTTGTCTCTCCTTGACCATTTGGTGGAAGACATCCATAATGGAAACTTTCTTTGAATTTGGGGGAGAGGCTTGCTATTTCTTTGTCCCTTGTTTTGAGTCATTTTTGCTCTGTGGTTCTGAAGAGGATGTCTTGGCAGTCTGATCAATCCCTTAAGGAGAGTTTTCAGTTTGCAAACAAGATTGGTAGACTTGTAGGTGGAACCTTCAGCTTGAAAGCCAGAACTTTCAACATGTGGAGTAGATTTTTCTACTAGCTCAGCTGAACCTTCAGCACCTTGCTGTCCTTGTGGAGTGCTAGATGTTACAAATTTGTCTGCAGCCACAAGTTCAAATGGAATGTTTTCCTTCTCCCTTAGCTTGTTTTCAAACTCAATGATTTTCTCTTCAATTTTTTGTATCTTTTCTCCTTGGTCAGTTAGCTTTCCATCAATCATCATGAGCAAATTAAAAATTACTTCATTTCAGCATCTAGAAGGGGCTTCTTCAGGTTGAGCAGGTAGGTTGTGTTCTTTTCTTGGACCAGTCTTGTGGGTCTTAATGAATCTTTCCCCATCGAGTATGTACCCCATTTTAACCAAGCTCCCATAATATATAGCTTGATCTCTGGTTTTTACTAGGTCCAAATCATACCTCTTTGCCCATATTCCTTTCTTCTGCACTAGGGATGTAATTACATTCCCATACAACAGATTAACCTTATCAAGTCTACAAGCACTTTTCATTTTTTCAATCATAAATCTTCCCAGATTCAGAGGTACCTCATTGAAGGCATGCTCCATCAACTAAAGGTCTTGGAGGCTAATGTAGCTAAGGCTTCCACTTCTACCTTGAATGTTGGCTGCTGTAAGATAGTGTAAAATCCTAATCTGAGGACTGATTATCAGACCTGAATTACTTTTTGAAGAATTTTTTTTTCTTCCAGTGATGATCTCCCACAATGAAGATGGATCATATTTTTCAAGCAGCTCATACTCTCCTTCTTTGCATTCTATTTCCAGCAGATTTCCTAAATCTTCAGTAGTCACAATAAATTCTTTTCCATTCAGATAAACATTCAGACCACCTTCATTATAATCATCAGGATCTATTAATTCTTTTCCTTTCAAAGTAATACCATAATAGAATTTTTTAACCAGACTTGGACTATAAGACATATTCGTAAAGGTGCTGTAACCTTTTAGTTTCAGTTCATTAAAGTACTTCGATAAACTGGTCTAGATTTTAATATTATCCTTAAAACTCATCCAATCAATAAATTTTCCACAAGAGATTGGTGCATTCTCGATATTCTTGAACCTATATTCATGCAACTTATACCTAAACTTTAAAAAAGAAGAACTAGTACCTTTGTGGAGTGAGGGTTCTGTATCTTTCTTCTTCTCAGTTTTCTTCTTCTTTTCTCTTAGTTTCTCGAATATTTCTTTTATTGAACCAGGCATGACTTTCAATTTCTTCTTCAGACTTTTTGTTCCTGTTCTTTCCTCCATTGGCCTTTTCCCTTTCTTCTTCTCTAATATCTCTTTACCCTGAGATGTTTTAGCCATATTAGTTCTAGAAATTTTTGAGGGTTTGAGTTGGTTTCAAAGGCAAACATGAAGATTTAGGTTTTTGTTTTTAGAGCAACGGGTTTCAAGGGAAAGGAAAAAAGAGGTAGTTAGCAGTTATTACTCAGAAAAACTGCTCACCTTCCCTTAAGTACTGCCCTACTTTTATTTCTTCATAATTTTAAATTTCCCTCTAAAAATTTGGTTATTTACCTTTGGCAGTATTTCTTCATTCTTTTTGCACTTGGTAAACCCAAATTTTTACCACATTTTACTTTTCTTTCTCTAAACTCACTGAGTCTTATTATTTAAAGCTGTCAGACCACTCTTAGTTGACTAAGAAATCCTTAGCCGACTGAATGCATTCTGTTTTTTATGTGAGAGCCAAAGGTTTTCTTATAATTCATTCACACTAATCATCCCTAAATTTCTTCTAATCTCACAGAATCTATCTTCACTCAGAGGTTTGGTAAAAATGTCTGCTAATTAATGTAAAGTATTCACAAATTTTATCTTAATATCATTTTTCACTACATGGTTTCTAATAAAATGGTCTCTAATTTCAATGTGCTTTGTCCTAGAGTGCTGCACAGGGTTTTTTGATACATTGATTACACTTGTGTTATCATAGTATATTGGTACATTATGCATAATTATTCCATAGTCTTTTAATTGTTGCTTGATCCAAAGGATTTGTGCACAATAATTACCTAATGATACATATTTAGCCTCTACTGTAGATAGTGCCACTGAATTTTGCTTCTTGCTGGACCCAGATACAAGCATACTTTCTAAAAATTGGCATGTTCCACTAGTGTTTTTTCGATCAGTTCTACTACCAATAAAGTTAGCATCTGAATATCTAACTAAGCTAAGAGTTGAGTCTCTAGAGTACCATATTCCTAGTCCTTGAGTGTCTATGAGGTATCTAAAAATTCTCTTAACAGCTATTAGGTGTGTTTCTTTAGGCTGTGACTGAAATCTAGCACACCAGCACACACTAAACTGAATATCTAGTCTACTTGCTGTTAAGTAGAGAAGAGAGCCGATCATACGTCTAGAGAGCTTTTGATCTACATCTATACCTTTTTCATCTAAGTCGAGTTTGGTGGATGGACTCATTGGAGTGGAAATTGATTTCAGCTTTAGCATAACAAATTTATTGAGCATATCATGAGTGTATCTTTCTTGGTTGATGAGGATTCCTTCCTCACTTTGTTTGATTTGAAGACCAAGGAAGTACATCAACTCTCCCATCATGCTTATCTCAAACTCACCTTGCATGTCCTTAGCAAAGATCTTGCATAAAGCCTCATTAGTTGCACCAAATACAATGTCATCCACATATATTCGTACAACTATTAAATCATTTAGATATCTCTTAATAAACTATGTAGTATCGATGCTGCCTCTATCATACCCTTTCTCAACTAGAAATTTTGAAGCCTCTCATACCAAGCTTTAGGAGCTTGTTTCAATCCATACAAGGCTTTATGAAGTTTGAAAACATGGTCAAATTTTTCAAAGTCTTCAAAACCGGGTGGTTGTTCTACATATACTTTATCTTGAATTAATCCATTCAAGAATGCACTTTTTACATCCATTTGCAACAATTTAAAATTCATGAAACATGCAAAAGCTAGCAACAACCTCATGGCTTCAATCCTAGCAACAGAAGCAAAGGTTTCATCATAATCAATTCCTTCTTCTTGGTTGTATCCTTTTGCTACCAACCTAGCTTTATTTCTAACTATATTTTCTTGCTCATCTACCTTATTTCTAAATACCCATTTTGTACCAACAATAAGGTGATTTGAAGGTCTAGGTACCAATGACCATACACGACTCCTTGTGAATTGATCAAGTTCTTCTTGCATAGCCATTATCCAACTTTCCTCTTTTTCAGCTTCTTCAAAGTTTTTAGGTTCAATTTGAGATATAAAAGCTAAAAACTCACAAGTTTCTCTAGTTGTTTTCCTAGTTTTAACTCCTTGTGAAATGTCACCTGTTATTTGGTCTTGTGGGTGATCTCTTACAAATCTCTAACTCCTTGGTAGATCATCATGCTGATTTTTTGCTCTTTGTAGATTTTCTAGAGGTAGAGTTTCATTTTCTCTTTTAGGTGATCTTTCTTCATTATTTTTGTTGTTTTCTAAGCTCATTTCCTCCATTTGTTTTTCTAGGACTTCTACATCATCATCATCATCATGAACTTCTTTTTATAAAGCATTTGACTCATTAAAAACTACATGAACTGATTCTTCAATGGTTAAGGTCCTTTTGTTAAAAACTCTATAGGCCTTTGAGTTTAATGCATATCTTAAAAATATTGCTTCATCACTCTTTCATCAAACTTTCCTAAGGGTTGTTTTCCATTGTTCAATACAAAGCATTTACAGCCAAAACTCCTAAGGTGAGAAATATTTGGTTTCCTACCTTTACAAAGTTCATATGGAGTCTTTGAAATCAAGGGTCTTATTGACACTCTATTAAGAATATAAGCTGTTGTATTTACTACCTTAGCCCAAAGATATTTAGGTAGGTTGTTCTCACATAGCATGGTTCTAGCCATTTTTTTTAAGGTTCGATTTTTCCTTTCTACAACTTTATTTTGCTGGGGTGTTTTAGGTGCAAAAAAATTGTGATCCAACCCTTTTCATTGCAAAACTTTTCAAACTCATCATTTTCAAATTCTTCTCCATGATCACTCCTTATGCTAACTATAGCTAGTCCTTTTTCCTTTTTTACTTTCTTACAATGACTTAAGAATGCTTGTAGAGCATCATTTTTATGAGCAAGAAAATACACCCAAGTATGTCTAGAATAGTCATCAACTATTACAAAGCCATAAGATTTTCCTCTTAAGCTAGTTGTGCTTATTGGACCAAAAAGATCAATGTGCAACAATTCTAGAGGTCTAGATGCTGACACTATCTTCTTAGTCTTAAAGGATGTTCTAATTTTTTTTCCTAGTTGGCAAGCATCACATATCCTATCATTTTCAAATTTTAAATCCAACACCCCAACCACTAGATTCTTTTTAATCAATTTTGACATAGTATGCAAACTTACATGTCTTAATCTTCTATGCCATAACCAGCTATCATTTTCAGCATTTGCAACAAGACATACTTCACTATTTACTTCAAGATCTTCAAGAAAAATTACATACATGTTCTTTAATCTTTTTCCTATAAATGAGATTTTATTTGTACTCATATCTATCACTTCACACTTAGTTGAATCAAAACATACTCTGAATCCTTTATCACATAGTTGACTAATACTTAGCAAATTATGCTTTAGCCTTTAACCAACAACACATGACTTTTTTGAGTTTAGGAATTCTTACCAACCATACCTATACCATGGATTCTTCCTTTTGAATCATCTCCAAAGGATACAGTTCCTCCCTTTCTCTTATCCAGTTGAGCAAACAGCATTTCATGTCCTGTCATGTACCGTGAACAGCCACTGTCCAAGTACCAAGGCTGTTTCTTCTTGAGTTGAGCTCTTAAACATGTTTCTTTTAAGTCCAGCTCAACCTACAAAACAGAATTTCAGTTTTTCTTTATAGGTACCCATACTTTGATGGGTCCTTGAGTGTTAGTTGCAACAAAGGATCCCTTAAAAACCTAAATTTTCTTAACTCTCTGCACTATTCTTTTCTTAAAACACTCATATGATAAGTGACCATGTTTACCACAATTATAACATCTAGGTAATGCTTTAGCTGAATTTTTATTGTGGTATACATTTTTTTTTTAAGATTCATTTTTCAAATATTTAAGAGCTATGTTTTCATCAAGAATTATTTGCAAAGCTTCAGACTTGTTTTCCAGCTTTTGTTTTAAAACCTCAAAGTCTGTTTTTAAGTATTCTAACTCAACTTGCAAAATATTTCTTTGCTCAAAAACAGAAGTAAATTCTTGTTTGATTTGTTCCAAATCATTTCAAGTAATGCAGCCTTTTTTTCAATGATTTGTATTTTGAGAAAAGTTTTTCAAATTCATCATAAAAGCACTCATACTCAGCTTGTAAATCATCATAAGAATTAATGCAAGGGGATGAGGATACCTCTGTTTCATCCTCTTGTGCCATTAAATAGATGTTTGCTCTTTCCTCAGATTTTTCATCATCAGTTTCAGAGCTTGATGTGTCACTGTCCGACCATGCAGCTGCCACCATTGCTTTCTTGGATTTTTTATTTTTCTTGGGAGTTTCAACTTTCAACAATGGACACTCGGACTTGAAGTGACCAAGTTTCTTGCACTAGTAGCAGATGAGCTCCTCTTTTTTGTTAAAGTCAATTTTGTTTCTGTTTTTGCACGAGGCACCTTGGTATTTCCTAAAACCTCTTCTAGCTAGCCTTTAGTTTCTTCTGCTCATTAGCTTTCTGAATTTTCTTGCAACCAAAGCTAATTCTTCACCATCATCACAGGAAAACTCTTCCAGCTCTTCTTCAAAGATGCTGGCTTTAAGTGCAATACTCTTTTTCTTTTCCTTTACCTCCCTTCAGTCTTCTTTTTCTTCTTCCTTAAGCTCTAGCTCATGAGTAAGAAGAGAACCACAAATCTCATTGAGTGTGATGATGTTTAGATCTTTAGCCTCTTTAATGGCAGTCACTTTTGGCTTCCAGTTTTTTTGTAGACTCATAAGCAGTCTTTTTACTAATTCATGTTCAGGAATAGGCTTGCCTAGCTGATTCAATTTATTTGTGATGTTTGTAAACCTATCAAACATGCTGGTGATGTCTTCACCAGGCTCCATTTTGAACATTTCATAATTATGTGTTAACAGAGCAATTTTGGACTCATTTACTTGAGAAGTCCTTTCATGGATTATTCTAAGTTTTTTCCACACTTGTTTAGCTGTTATACAGCTTGAGACTTTGTTAAATTCAGTGGGGGTTAATGCACAATGCTATGTGTTGATAGCCTTAAAGTTTATTTGAACTTTTTTAGTTTCAGTCTCAGTCCATTCAAACCTTGACTTGGGCATCAACTCATTTGTCACCACATTCACGGTTGAGGGCATAAAGGGTCCATCAGTTATGACGTCCCACATTTCATAGTCTATATCTCTAATGTAAATTGACATTCTAGTGCTCCAATAAGGGTAATTAGAGCCATCAAATAAAGGTGGCCTGTTTGTTGATTCTCCCTTAGCCACTACTGATTTTTAGAGAGCCATATGGATCCTCCTTAAGGATGTTAAGCCTTAATAACAAGGAACTAGCTCTGATACCAATTATTGGTCCCTATAATATGTGCTAAATGGAGGGTGAATAGCACAATTTGGCTCTTAACAATATTGGAAACTAATTTCTAGAACTTAAGAAAATAAAAACAAAGTATAAAATGCACAGCAATTTAGAGTGGTTCGGTCCAAGACCTACATCCACTACTTTAATTGTCCAACCAAGGATTTTCTCACAAATTCACTAAGAACCGGTGAAATTCACAAGCTTTCACCAAGCTTTACAATGGCTTTTACCACGCTCAGCCATAACCTTTTACACTAGTTTTTCATGGGCTCAACTAAAACCCAAAGTGGTTTTCCAAGGCTCAACCACAACCTTTAACAATCAAGATATCTCAAGTTTGAGCAACCCCTTAGAGTGACTCCCTCACTCTAAGAATACAAGAGAAGTAGTAAAAGAAGGTACCTATGATCACTGGTTGATCTGAGTGGTACAAGATTGAGTGCTAAATACAAATGCAAAGAGTAAGCGTTTAAGTGCAGACAAGTGCAGTGAAGCTTTTCTGGTTTTTCAACTTTCTATAGCTAAAATCTCTTTCAAGGCTTCTAAAAAACTTGTTTCTAATTGTTGGAAGACTCTTTTATACTTAAAGATGCAACTCTGATGGCAATTTGGCAGTTTATATCCGTTGGAAACAGTTGAGGCTGAGTTCTAGCTGCTAATCTGTCTTATAGTGCTCTGGTTCAAATTACAGACAGAGAGCTCTTAGTCGACTAACTTGGTTGACTAAGTTGGTTCTGTTTCTGGTTTGTAGATTCTAACAAAGAGCACTTAGTCGACTGACTTGGTTGACTAAATTGGTTTTGTTTCTCAAACTCTTCAGCCCGCTATTTCTCCAATTTGAAATTTGGTCAACCAATGTTCTTCCTTGTTTCACCAACAAGCTTCCTCCTTGTTATTCAGTTACATCTTGTTGATTTTATCCCTCTTTTTCTTTCAAAAATACTCTTTGAAGAGTTAATAAATTAATTTTATATATTAATTTCTTGCGTACTCAAATGAAGGTATTAGACAAAAATAAATGAGAATGTTTTATTATCATCAAAAACTAATGGAGCAAATACATCAATGTTGGTCAACTGATCTTTAATAATATCCTCTACACTAACTACTCACCTCGAGATGGATTGTGGTTTCTTTTGCTGATAACTTCATTGTGTCGACAAGCTGGAGTTCAATGGGACAGTAGTGAGGAATTATTGTATCCAAAAATTCCTCTCAATGTAGGAATCATTAACAAAATTTTATACCCATGAATACTCAACTGCTAAGGGAAGTTCATCTTCTACACCACTACCACCTCGACCTAAACAACCTTGGAATTTGACTCCACCTTAGAGGATGGAATGCTTGGAGTTGTAACGCACTCAACAGCATTCTTATCAAATAGAGATGCAATCATGCACTAGAACAAATGTTCCGAGCTTGTGCACTCCATATGGGGATGCACATGAAAAACTTTGCCACCTCACTCACTGCTACTCAAACTAGTGACAATGATGAAAATGAAGAGGAAGAGTCGAGTCTCTCCACATTCCCAGGGGAGTATTCTTTTACCTTTTTTTCTCTATATTTATAACATTGAGGACAATGTTAACTTTAAGTTGAGGAGACTTTTAAATTTTTAAGCTTTGGTTTAATCTTTTTGCATTTATGTTTTTAGATTTTAAGTTCATTTAGTTGTTTATCATTTAATTTTCTACATATTTTGAAAAATTGAGCTAGAGTTCGTTGTACCAATTTCTTTGATTTATTTATTCAATGATGATACTTAGTTAGATTGATATCCAGGCTCTTGGTAAATGTGAATATTGTTTGAGTTTATGTGAAATTCTTATGTTAAGCATCATTATTAGGATGAGATTTCTCATTAATTGAACACTAAATCTTTTGCTTAAAATTGTTGTGCACATCTAGAGAAGGTTTATGTGAATGTGAATTTCTAAATTATGTCTTGAATTTTAGAAGGCAATACCTAGTTAAGGAAATGAATTAGGCCATCTTTGGACCTTTTGAGCCTTTCAAGCTAACCTTAACATAATTTTATATCTAGTATAGCCCCTTGAGCCTAATGTTTCCTTTTTTTTGTTCAACACAAATATTTAGCCTAGCCTATAAATAAATTTCCAATTTTGCATCCTTCACTCCTAAGTATATTGATCATTTTAGGAAATTATTTGAGCTTTATGATGAATAAAGGTAGAGAGGGTGGACTTGATAATAAAAAATAAAAAAAAGTTTAATTGTTCTTAGTATTCATCCCACTACCCATAATAGAAAGAAACAAATTTAGGAGTGTAAAATTGTGATGAAAAAAAAGAAAAAAATACTAATAAGTGTTTGAACAAAAGAAAAGTTGAAGATTGAAAGAAATGGTGTTACTTGGAATGTGAATAAAGCTCTTTATAGGTCTTAGAATGATCACGTGCTTAAGGTGAGTTGAGCCTTATAAATATCCTTTATCCTACCTTGACCCTAGCCACACATTACAAGTTTAATAAAGTGCTAAGGATCCTTAATTAAGTGTTAGTCT
Organism: Theobroma cacao; assembly: GCF_053813885.1. Lineage (NCBI taxonomy): Eukaryota > Viridiplantae > Streptophyta > Magnoliopsida > Malvales > Malvaceae > Theobroma > Theobroma cacao. Next base: position 6,891,158 of record NC_142643.1, read on the forward strand.
ACAATAATGGGGAGAGAGAGAGAGAGATGAAAAGCAAACCTATGGAATTCTAGTGCTAATTCGAATTTGCATGAGCATAAATTAATCTGGATTACATGATATTCTTTGTAAAAAATTACACACACAGAGAAATCAATTCAAAGACGAGCTTGCATTTGAATTCAAACATGAATTTGAATGATATTTATGTTTTACCTAGAGTTGAAATTTTAAGATAACATTTGAGGAAATTATGGGAGATCATTGGCTTAATGCACCTCATATCTAGCTAGCTAGTTGTTTCCTTTATTTAAATTGCTTTCATCATTTACATGTTTTGTTTTGTTTAAATTTTCTTTTACATTTTTCTCAAGAACTAGAAAAATCTTAAGGTTTGAGGTGTGATAACTCTATTTTATAGAGTTATTTTGTTATATTTTGAGTATTAAATTGGCTAAGTTCTTGTGATTTAGTTTAAGAATTAGATATTTTTAGCTATTTTTCTTAATTTAGTTTAATCATGTTTAGTTATTTTAATTTAAATTATTTTAGTTTAATTTTATGTTAAATTGCCATAACTTTAATTATTACTAATTTGGTCTATTACTTTTAAAGGTTCTCAAATGAAGAGACCTCAATTGGTGATGAACCGTGCAAGAATTGCAAGTGCTTTTCTTGTACATGCTGCACTATTTTGAGCATAACACTCATTTCAGAAGTCCAATTGATGTGATTCTTGAGTCATTAAAAATTTAAAAGACAGAGCTACAACTTTCATATTTATCACTTTACCTAGCTTAGATCAGATCAAGGAGAAATTTACATTGCAATAGGATAGACTACAGCAGAAACTGCACAAGGCAACAAAAAGGAGCTAGCACTGAAACCTTGAAGAGGCTAGGGCCACGACGTCGTGATGTAAAAGGCATCATAGTACAACTAGAAATGCCAGTGCCATGGCCATGATGGAGGTGCGTCACGGCACCATGAAGAACTACAAACACCTATGAGTAGGGCATCAGGATCCCTAAGGACCATGGCCCCAGCTCTAGTCTAATAACTCAGACATGAATTTTTTGAATTTTATTCTAACTAGGGTTTTAAGGGCTATTTAAAAAGGAATTTCAAGAGAAATTAAAGAGGACAATCAGAAAAGGTTTTCTAGAGAAAAACGTAGCCGTCAAATTGTTTGGATTTGACCTCATGCTCAAACATGAAATTAATCATGAAATTGAAAACATAATGCAACAGAAAAATAAAACATGCATTTAATCAAAGAAACAGCTGAATCTCACAATATTAATGTTTGTGTTTTTCATGTAATTTTCAAATTAATTATGAAAATTATAAGTTTAAGTCCAACAGGGCTCGTAATGAAGCAAGAAACCCGAAAAAGAGAATAAGTCAATATGAAATCTTGTAGCCAAAATCTTTACTTCTTCACCTTTAAAAATTTTCAGCCACCCAAGTATTTGGCCTCAACAATAATCCACACAATGATCGAATAAGACCTTCTCAAAAGTAAGATTTTTCTTGTGCTAGCAAGTTTTGTTTCTAAAACAAAATAGATCAAAAATTCTTGTCGAATTTGCACCCGAGCATTTGGCTCATTGGTTGGTGCGTGAACCCCCTACCTAAAGAGCAGGGTTCGAATACCCTTTCCCCATATTATAAAAAAAAAAAGTTCTTGTCGAATCTTATTTCTATCAAACAAAGAAAATTATTTTTTCTTTACTTATTTTCATGAAATGGCTAAAAAATGGCTAAAGATTTTTTTATCATCATAATTTTAGTTGGCTAACATAACATAATTATATAGCCAAACTAAGTTGTAACCCTAGATACAACATTTGTATTTGTATTTGTATTCAATTAAGTCATTGTGAACTTAATTAATTTTTCCATTTTATTTTGGTCTATTTGAGTTAAGTCCAACTTAATTGATTGTTCTTATTTAATCTCAATCATGTCACCTAATGTGTGTAATCCATTAGGCTTCTAACATGTTGGCAATAATATAAATCATAATCAAATATCGATTTAATAATTAATTTATATTTATAAATTATGAGCGGCATATAGCAATACATCATGAACACCCAAATGTTAGAGAGTCAATTAAAAAATTTGACAAAGCCCTTCAGTGATAAGCCTCTCAGTGCTATACGGTCCTTTCGTCAAATATCCCGGATATGTCATAAAGCATGGCTCAATGTCTATATATGACATTCCATATTAGTTCTCATAATTCATGACTAACCTTCTGAATTTAGGAAACTGACTTTCCTTAAATTCATTATGCTTTGGTCAAAGACTTTATACAAGTTAATCTAGAATTAAGAACAAGTGAGATACATCCCTTCATATCACTTAAGGTGATGAATCCTCTCTTGACCACTCATCCACCTTTGTATGCTTCATGGTATACTTAAAAACACCCTATTTAGGCATCTGGTCGCCTCTAGACTTGTAAAAGTAAAATCAAAGTATGTAATTCCTCATACAAGATGACCTAGTGTCTCAAGTCCAATGACTAGTTGCATGACTATCACATGAGAACATATTCCATAAATACTTGAATGAAATACCAAATGGAGTTCTCACAGGCGGGTCATGTTCAGTGAACTTGTTCTCTAACAAACACCCACATGCCATCCTTAAGTATCTCATATACTTCAATCTATGCGATCGATTATTTATTTCCCAAGTAACGAGGCTTAACATGTACTAGTCTCTGAGCATTGTTAATGCTTTGTCTTAACAATACAATGACCAGGAACTATTTTAAAAACACGGCTTTATTGCATAGAGATCTCATAGTTGTAGCAACTTTATAATTCTCTTACAACGCCTTTATGTTCCACGGGCTTCATCCAATTAGTACTTAATAACTCTTTATTATTGCACTAACATGAAAGAAAACCTCTATCATATAATGTTTTCTGAATAAGTATGCATTAAATGACAATATATCCCTTGATCAATCCAATTGACTCTAGGGCAAATACCAACACAAACAAGCAAGAAAGTAATGAAAATCAAGGAAGATTGAAGACTCAAGATCTAACAAATCTTAGTTTCTCTCAACTTTTGTTCATCTTTCACTTTCTTTAACTTGTATTGATGGTTAAGTTTCTTTGGATGATGTTTTTAGTAGTAGTTATGAACTAAATTTATTTATCTAGGATTTTAATTGAACTCAACTTTTAGTTTGAATTCTTTATCTCTTTTTTGCTTATGATCAATGGAATATGAGTTGTTTATTCCAATTTTGTGTTTAATGCTTCTAATTGCTTGATCATTAATTAGTAGATCTAGAAACCTAAATACAACTTGATGAAGGGAGTTTAAAGTAGGCTATGAATGAAATATCACTTAGTTGATTAAGTGATTTGATTTGCATATAGGATAGACATATACCAATATGTCATGTGTAGCCAAGGTTAGAGCATGAACTTAATTAATCTATCTTCAGTTGCATTTACATTGACATATAATACATTAATCAACAGAGACTTATAAATGCATTGGGACTCTAGGCTAGCAACTCAATCCATTGAAGCAAGTTAAGAGAGAGAAAGATGATTCAAATGAAATGTGAGGGATTTTGTAATCTTAGGCATTTTATTAATTGAATTTTTCTAGTAAAGTTTTGCCAATCAATTCTTAGATTTAGTTTTGTTATCCTTTAGTTTTAGTTTTGTTTTTAGTTAATCACTTTAATACAATTGTTTAAATAAGATAAGGTTGTGTTGATTTTAGTACTTAGCAAAAGTTGGTACAATTCTCTGTGGGATTCGATATTATATTTTACCATTATATTACTTGTTAACAATACGTGCACTTGTGTCATGAGCCAACCTTGTATAGGGCCATGACAAGGTAGAATTTCCTAGTAGTTTAAGTCTTTTGTGCTTCTAAGGGAAATGTTGCCCTTTTCAAACATTGTAATGGCATTTGATGACATTTGTAAAAATTTTTATTAAGTCTTTAGAGGAAAAACACTTTAGGAAAGAGATGTCCCTATTTGAAGCATTGTAATGGCTATTGGTGAAATACTTGTAAAACCTTGTAAACTCTTTATAGGGGGTGAGCAGTTGGCAGATTGTTGGGCTGCCTCTCTAGTAAAGGTATATTTGTAGTGAATCATTCAGAGCTGCCCCTATGGCCTGAAGATGACTTGTCTTGGTCCCTTTGTACTCATTTTTATATTAATAAAATATTTTCCTATATTTGGCCTTAGTGGTTGCATATATGGCATTCGATATGCCCTATGACTTTGATGTGCATTGCCTTAGTATAATTTGTTGTTATTGTTGAGGTTTGATCAGATATAAATGAGTTATTGGTTGGCTAGCATGGAAGCATTCACTCAAGTGCCGCACAGACTATCACATACATAAGTGAAGAAGCGTAGTTCATGACAATTGGTATCAGAGCACGGGCGAGACGTGTTGAGCTAAAGAGTAAACATGGTGAGCACGTGGAGCTTACTAGAGGACCATTAAAGGATTGATGATCCAAAGGCCGTGGTGGCCGCAATAATAGCTCAGATGGTCTTGCACAAGTGAATAGATGAAATTGAGATAGTTTAGTGGGAACTGTTCGAGATGATTAATACCCTGAGTGATGAGACTAAGGATGCATTAAGCACTCTCCAACGTGAGATTGAAGAATTGAAAGCTCAAGTAAATCTTTTGGTTATTACTGCAGGTAATGTTAGTGCAAATTCATGAGATCGAGGTAAAAAGGCCAAAGTGCCGAAACCCAAGTAGTATGAAAAGGCTAGAGATGCTAAAGAGTTAAAGAACTTCTTTTTTTATATGGAGTAGTATTTTCAAGCTTTGCGCACAAAGTCGAAAGAAGACAAAGTGGCAATGGCTTCAATGTATCTTGCTGGGGACTCAAAGTTTTGGTGGCACTCCAAATTCATTGATGGTGAGTGCCAAATCAACACTTGGGTGGATCTCAAGCAAGAACTGAAGAACCAATTTTTCCTTGAGAATGTTGAGTATATGGCGTGACAGAAGCTGTGAGAGTTGTCACAAACAAGATCAATGCAGGATTTCATGAGGAACTTCTCTACTCTAATACTAGATATCAAGAATATGATTGAAAAAGATAGATTGTTCTATTTCCTCAAGGGTCTGAAACTATGGGCAAAGACGGAGTTACAATGACAAAAGGTACAGGATGTGACTTTAGCAATGGCGATTGTCGAACGCCTTATTGATTATAGTGAAAACTCCAACAAAATAAAGAACCCTCCATCCAAGACTAGCAGCTCTAGCTCAAATAGTGGGGCAAAATTGTTTAGAGTTAACAGACCCTTGAGCAGGGCAAACGATAGAAGACCACTTACTAGAAACTCACCCTAACCTAGAACAAACAAGCTGTGGAACTTCAAGCCATGACCTTTGATATCTTTTTTTTATGCAAAGAACCACATCAAGTAGCTGATTATCCTCACCAAACAGCTCTTAGTGCGATATGAACCATCATTTTCCCTGATACGAGTTGTCTAATGTCCTTCGAGGAACATACATGTGTGGTACTGGCTACAATTTTACCCAAGAGTGGGAAGAAGATTATATCAGCTATCTAGTTCAAGAAAGGAGACCCTTCCTATGTGGCCATGCCTATCTACAAAGGTGGAGCTAATATAAATCCAGTACCTGAGGGAGTAAAGCTAATTTTGGAGGAATTTTAAGATATAATGTTAGAACAACTACCTAAGGTTCTACCACCTCACTGAGCTATCGATCATGAGATAAAATTACTCTCAAAAGTTAAGTCGCCTTCAAAAGGGCCATACAGAATGGCTCCCCCAAAGTTAGCAAAACTAAAGAAGCAATTAAAAGAGCTTATTCAAGCTGGATTCATCCGACCATTTAAGACACCGTATGGGGCCTCGATACTCTTTCAGAAAAAGCAAGATGGGACTTTACAATTGTGCGTGAATTATCGGGAGCTGAACAAATTCACAGTCAAGAATAAATATCCAATTCCCCTTATAGCAGACTTGTTTGACCAATTGAGTCATGCAAAGTACTTCTTCAAATTAGATTTGAGATCGGTCTACCATCAAGTAAGAGTTGTCGAAAGGGATGAACCAAAAACCACCTACGTGATGCGGTATGGTGCATTCAAATTTCTTGTTATTCCTTTTAGACTAACCAATGCTCCTATCGCCTTTTGCTCGTTGATAAATCAAGTTTTTCATGATTATCTAGACAAGTTCGTGATAATCCACTTGGACGATATCTTGGTATATAGTTCAACCTTGGAGGAGCATCAAAGGCAATTACGAAAGGTCTTCCAAAGGTTACGTGATAACCAATTGTATGTGAAAAGAGAGAAATATGCATTCATGCAAACCCAAATTCAGTTCCTTAGCCACATAATTGAACAAGGGCACATCCGGATGGATATGCAAAAGGTGAAGGTTATCAAAGAATGGGCCACCCCTAAGAATTCAACTGAGCTTTGTTTGTTCTTAAGGCTAGTAAATTATTATCGAAGATTCAAGGAAAGATATTCAAAAAAGAGGGTAGTATGCACAGATTTACTAAAAAAGGGACAGAATGGAGCTGGACACTACAATGCCAAGGATCTTTCGAAGGCCTAAGAGACGCGATGATGATAGACCCTATTTTAGCATTCCTCGATATTGAAAACCCTTCAAAGTATAGACGGATGCATCAAATTTTGCCCTTGGAAAAGTGTTGTAAGTTGAATGAAGCTAAGAAAAGATACACGACATAGGAGAAAGAATTACTGATAATGATTCATTGTTTACAGGCTGAGTGACACTATTTACTAAGATCACAATTCATAGTTATGATCGACAACACCGTCGTAAGTCATTTTTTCACCCAACCAAAACTTACAGCCAAGTAAGTGAGATGGTAAGAGTTCCTGACCGAGTTTTATTTTTTTTCAAGCACAAGGTCGGGAAAGTGAACCGTGTGGTAGACATTCTCAGTAAAAAGGAAAAATTCGCAACTGTCATGGCGATCATGCCAATGACAACAAGCAAAGTGATCGCAGTTATTCGTAATCCGATTTAAGAAAACTTGCATCGAGATCCCCAAGCCATCACCATTATGAAGTTGGTGGAGAGTGGAAAGTCGAAATACTTTTGGGTGGAGAATAGACTCCTACTAATGAAAGGACCACATAAATTTGTTCCAAGAACGAGAGAATTAAGTCAGAAGTTGATGTGGGAATGTCACGATACCTCTTGGGTAGGACATCTGAGCTGGTAATGGACTATTGCGCTACTAAAACAAGATTACTATTTGTCATGACCCAAATTTCTGGCCATGACCGGCTCATGGGCCCAATGAACGTAGTCCACTAAGCCCAAGCAAGCCTATTAAAATAACCTTTTCACCATTCCATTAAAAGTTGCTAAGTCACATTTTATAACTTTGAAACAAAATAATACTAAGCATCGCCATCTCATAGTCGCATACCAATCAAAGAGTACATATTTTATCTAAACATAATTAAATAATTTACATCGGTTTGTCTATACACAACAAAAGAGTACTCGACTTCCAGCGGAGAGACTCGAACGAATGTACAGCTACTGAATGCTAAGACACATACCAAGGGTCGAATATACGAAGACACTTCGACTTAGTTACCAACTGCCTCGTGATCTGAAAGCATGAAGTTGAAAACGGTGAGTATAAACCCAGTGAGTGAAAAAGAAGAGAACAAGCATACCATAAGGAATGTTTAACGAAATCATGATGCATTCATTTTTCAAAACAATGCAATTTGTTTTAGTTCTTATTAAAACCCCTCATGTAAACCCCATATGAGTAAATCATTTTATGAAAAAGGTCCATGCTCAACAAAAAATTTGGAGAGTGAAAACTTTAATAGCATTCATGCAAATCAGGTCAAATAAACGATAGGTCCTCGCTGTAGCGGAAAGGCATTTTACGTTGTAGCGAGAATGAATTTTTGCTGCAGCGACACTTGATTTAAATTATCAACTAACCGAGGGTTTCTTAACTGGCCGATGGTTTCTCACCAAACCTCCTCATTTTAAACTTAATTCATTTATTCCTTAATGTTGGAAGTCCATGCTCAACTATGGTACCAAAGAAATGGAAAATAGGGTAGCAACCGAACCAAATGAGCAACAAAACAGAAAGTTTTTCGCTGCAGAGAGAATGAATCTTGCTGTAGTGAAATTTTGGTCACAAAACATAAAGTTTCTCGCTGCAACGAGAATGAATCTCGCTGTAGCGAGAAACTACAGTAACATTCTCGCTGCAGCGAGATTTTCTACCAGCCTTACCCCTCCAACCCTAGAGTTTCTCGCTGCAGCGAGATTGAATCTCATTGCAGCAAGAAACAGGACACCAGCAAAAATTCCCCATTTTCCCTCAAGCAAAGGCCACTCTGTTCACATGACCAATACAACATGAAACTCATATAATTTCCCAAAATTTAACATATCAAATTTCACATGCATTTCAACCATTTATATATTCATGAACTTTCTATAACACACATATCTATACATGTATATATATATATATATATATATATATATATATATATTCATCATCAAGCACACTCTCCGATCGTCATCAGCTCATGTGCACTCCCCACTAGCACATGGCTGGGTCATCATCGACTTATGTGCACTCCCACTCGCACATAGCCGAGTCATCATCAGCTTATGTACACTCCTACTCACACATAGTCGGGTCATCATCGGCTTATGTACACTTTTACTCGCACATAGCCGAGTCCACTTCAACATACAAAAAAGCACTCAATGCATATCATGCATATTATCATATTGTGATAACACATAAACCATTATATAGCACATTTTCACAATATAAAATCACTTCACCAAAGGCTTGTTCCCAAGATACATTTTTAAAGGAAAATTGGATAAAATCTTTCAAATGTTTGTACAATTGCATTCACATTCCTAAAACAAATTTTGAAATGCAAGTCCACTCACCGACATGTTGTTGGACCTTTAATCAACTCTAACTTCTCTAATTGTCCAAATGGGACGATGCGGTTTCGTTGGAACCTATTATCACATTAGCATCACCATTAATTCAAGCCACATACTTATAAATTCTAAAAGTTTTTTCTTATCTAGCTTTCAATGGCCATTTAAATGGCTATCTATTCTCGCTACCTTTATTACTCTAAAATGAATGAACAACTCCAACTACCAATTCACCCCCAAATCTAAACACTAATCATTCTCAACACTAAAAATAAACTTTAGTTTACTACTCACCTTAATAGCTTTGTAACCTTGAAATTCTTTCTAACAATCCCAAGCTATTATAGGGGCTTTCTTTATCTTTCTCTCTTTAAACACCTAGCTAGTGAGAGAAAGTATGGAAGTGGGATTTTTCAAGGGTTTTAAAGTGAGAGAGTGGAAGAGCACAAGGGTTTATGAAAAGGGTGCACCAAAAGCATGAAATTTGAAGCTATTTTAGGAAGGTTGTGGAGCTTTCTTATCAAGCTTTCATGGAGGTTGGGAAGCAATGTGAAAGAGAAGAAGAAGTAGAAGAAAAGCTACTAGAGAATGTAGAAGCTGCTGGAAGAAAGAGATATTTATAGCCCAAGCTTATCCACTTCACTTAAATTACCAAAATGCCCCTCCACAAATTAGCTTATTCTCCTCCAATCTTTTATGCAATCTTTTTACTCTTTTGACACTAGGACAAGGTCCATAATGGTCTAAAAATGCTTGGATTCATGAAAACTTAAAAATTCTAACCCGAGGTGAAAAATGACCATTTTGCCCCTACCGTGAAAATCATCAAAATTTTTGTTTCCTTGTCATTTTTCCCATATTTTCATCATTCATTTATGCCTTAGGCCTACTTAGGCCATAATATTGTTTAAAATCTTACTTTTATGAGCTCACTAAGGAAATGACGAAATTACCCCTAATCAGGGATATCTCGTATATTACTAACTATGAATCTATAAAGGTCAAGGTCTCACACTATTAGCCTCATATGCTGCTGGATGTGATAAACTATACTAAGACGTGCCTCATTTGCCAACAAAACAAAATGGAGAGACAAAAATCGACTGGAATGCTCGAACCTATACTAGTACCGACCAAACTGTTGAAAAGTATTTCTCTAGACTTCATAGTAGGACTTCCCAAAGAAGGAGATATGACAACGATCTTGGAAGTGGTGGACCATTTCTCAAAGTAGGCGATGTTCATCCTAGTGCAGAAGTTTGGTTTAGTAGAAAAAACGACTCGTGCGATATTTAAACATGCGGTAACATATTAAGGTGTTCCTAAGAGTATTATCAGTGATAAGGATCCAAGGGTCAAAACTCAACATCTCTTTCAGTTATCACCCATAAACAGATGGCCAGACAGAACACTTCAATGGGTTGCTAGAAAAATATCTACAATACTTTGTAAAAGTGAACTAGAAGAATTGGCCCAACCTGCTAGATATGGCTCAACTATATTTCAATTCGCAGAAAAGCTCAGTCACTAATAAAACCCCTTTCGAAGTCGTCATTGGACAGTAGCCTAGACTTCCCTATACCTTAGTAGAATCATATAGCGGAAAGAGTCCCCTAGCATTCAACTTTGCTAAGGAATGGAGACAAAACACCAAAATTGCCAAAACCTACTTAGAGAAAGCCTCTAGCCACATGAAAAACTAGGTAGATAAAAGTCGAAAGAAGCAACACTTTAAGGTGGGAAACCTGGTGCTAGTGAAGTTTGTGCCTAAACAACTTTGATTCTTAAGAAAAAGAAATCGAAGACTAATGCGAAAGTATGAAAGTCCAGTACCAGTTATTGCAAAGATGGGAAAGCCTTCTTACAAGATTGATCTGCCAAAGTGGATGAAGGTACACCTCATGTTTCACATCAACAACATGAAGTTGTTCCATGCAGATCCAACAAACGCAAGTAGAGTCAAGCCACCAGAGCCACCATTAACACCAAGCCACCATCACAACATAGAGTAGAGGAAACTTTAGCAAGAAAAACAACAATAATCATACAACGACCAACACAGAAGTATTTAGTGAATAGGAAGGTTTGGTGCTGGATGAAATCACTTGAGAGAAGGAAGTAGACCTACGTGCCTTCAAGCAAAAGATTGAAGAATTCCAAGTCAACAAGTCATCGATGACGTCAACAAATTAAGTGGGGGAAGATGTCATGAGCCAACCTTGTACAGTGCCATGACAAGATAAAATTCCCTAGGAGTTTAAGTCTTTTGTGCTTCTAAGCGAGATGTTCCCCTTTTCAAACATTGTAATGGCACTTGGTGATATTTGTAGAAATTCTTGTTAGGTCTTTAGGGGGAAAACCCTTTAGGAAAGAAATGCCCCCATCTAAAACATTGTAATGGTTATTGGTGAGATACTTGTAAAATCTTATAAACTCTTTATTAGGGGTGAACAGTCGGAGGATTGTTGCGCTACCTTACTAGTAAAGGTATGTTTGTAGTGAATCATCTAGGGCTGCCCTTATGGCCCAACAATGGCGTGTCTTGGTTCCTTTTTACTCATTTTCATATTAATAAAACACTTTTCTTTATTTGGCCTCAATGGTTGCGTATATGGCATTTAGTATGCCCTATATTTCGATGTGCATTACCTTAAGTCGTAACATGCAAGTCCGAGAACTCGACAGCTCAATGTGGAAAATTTAGGGAGACACCACTAATCTTTTTTGTTTGGTGCCATTGGCCACCTATTGATTTTGTTCTAGTCAATAAAGTCCTAAATTGATTTTAGGTCCATTGAGAGAACAATAAATTGGTCTGCTAGTTTTAGAGTGGGTTTGGGAATACAATTATACACGGGGAAAAATTAACACCCCCGTAACACCCGTTCCACTAACTGTACCATTTAATTATATTTATCCCATTTATACCTCAATTTTTATTTATTTTTGTGTTTCCTTATATATTATTTATTTATTTTATTAAATCAGGTTGTAACTTATTATTACATCGTGCAAATGATGCAATCATGAATTGCATGGTGCAAACACTAGTAAAATGTTGAATGAAAACCCTTTATTGAGGTTATTCCCCAAATCTGCCCATCATACTAGTGGAATTTAGGAATAACAACTCACATAGAGAATTTCTCGAGAAAACTCTCCTTCGCAAGTCTATCGGGTAAATCCCATTATCGGAGTAATCATCCATGTTTAAAAATAATATTTTTCGTGAATGCAAACCCTAATACGAGCGAAAGCCTTTTACTAAAGACATTATCTGAGCCTTGCCATCATACTGATAAGACTCAAAGATGTCCCTTCACCTAGGGAATTTTCCTATGGAATTCGCCTTCACAAACTCCCTTGGAAGGTCCCACCACTAGGGTTTTGACTTGTGCAGATAACATGTTTACATGTCATGACATTTAACAATGCAATTATGACACAAGAAGTGCCTATAAATTTCAATATTTGTTTCTTAACCTTCCTACAACTCTTTTGTTATTTCTTTGGGATTTCTTTTTTATTATTTTTCTTTGTATGCATATATATCATTAACTATATTTTTATGTTATTTTATTATTTATATCTTTTTATTCAGGTATTTATCTACTTTGCTATATAGATTCTCTTTTTACCTAAATATTATATCCTTTAAACAAAATATTTTATTTCATGATTATTATTATTTACGTATATATATTTTTTAACTCAACTTCTTTCCTTTTTTTTAATTACCTAACGTATTTTCTTTTTAAATAACTATTATATTATTTTCTCCTTTTTTATATTCTTATAAATCTATTTTTTATAACTAAGTATTTGCTTTTTATATTGTAGTTATATTCATTATTATAAATTTTCCATCTTTGGAAATTTTATTATTTTTTACTATTTATTTATCATCATGAATATCATTATTTTTCATAATCTTATATATTTTTTAAACTCTATATATCATCTATTCCTTCTTGTATTTATTATTATTATTATTATTATTATTATTATTATTATTATTATTATTATATTTATTATTTTCATTACGTCATTATTTTTTTTTTTGCTTCTATATTTTTGTTTGATTAGTAATTAGGTTAATGCATTTTTTTTATTCACTTAAGATTGAAAACATTAAGACTCCAAATTAAAACCCTCCCATCATACTGGTGGAGTTTTAATTGAAATCCCTAATCTAGAAAAATTTATTCGAGATTGCAACTTCTCTCATTCCGAATGAATATTCCATCATCGGTCTCGTCCAAGTAATAAGATATTATCCCCACTATTAGTGCTATATATTTTTTCTTTACCTAAATATTCTACTTTCCTAACCATTAATATTACCTATGTCTTAAATAATTATGGATATTATTTACTTCCCATATGTGTACTATTCTATCATTATTATTTTTTTTTTACCTAACCAAATCTACATATATTATTTTTGCTACTAGCCTTTACTCATTGTTTATATATATACATATATATATATATATATATATATATATCTAAATCTGTAAAATTGTTTATTAGATATTTTATTTATTTTTTAACCAAGTTTTTATCAATTATTTTTTTCTACCTATAGTTTTTTGTTTTTTTAATATATTTTTTATGTTCTTACCCTAAGTTAAATACACACACACACACACACACATATGCTCTCCATTATTATTATTCCTATTATTACTAATATTATTTTAACCATTAACTTTAAATAAGACTAAAAATAAGCCTAACTAAAATTAAGCTAACAAGTTAAATATCTTAATAAACATAAATACTGATATAGCTCAGCCCAATGAAATAACCCAAATAATCAAGTCAAAAAAAAAAAAGTCCATACCAAGTTTGGACTATTGAAGCCCAAAGTCCACTGAACCCAATAACACCCACTAGGTCTGGCACGTCCCACTTTAGCAATCCTTCTCCCAAAACTACGTCTTTTTGCCTCTCATCTACTAAACCTCTAAAATGACACCATTTTACCTTTCCAAGCCTAGGTATAAGAACTCTTCTTTTCACCTCCTCTTTTCAATTTACTCTCTTATTTTCTCTCTCTACCAGACGACACTCCCTCCTTTCTCTCCAAACTCCAACCCAAATCCTAAACCCTATCCACTTTCGTTTCTCCACCACCAACGACACCTCTTTCACTGAAACTTCTCCTTTCTTCCTCGCCTCCTTAGAAACTCCTTTTTCTTCCTTCAAAAACCTTAGCTTTCTCATTCTTCTTCACATTGCCAGAACCCTCCGTTCACCTTCACAATCAATCCCCACTCGAACCCATTTCCTAGATCGCTCTTTTTGTAAAAATTAGTTTTTTTGTTTAATGCTTTTTTTCCTTTCTTTGTGGTTTTTTTTTTTTGTGTGTTTTGCTTTTATTGTAGTTATCAACTAGTAGAAACTAGGGTAATTTTTTGTTTTAGGTTTTTTGGAAATAGGGGTTTCTCAGATTTTTTGAAAGCTAGCTTTTGTGATTTTTTTTTAGGATTTCATCTACGGTTCTTTGAAAATTCGGCCCTTCCTTTTATAAACAGGGAAAGAAGGATTTTGAAAATCTTTCCTCCTTGTTTGCTACCATTGGCAACGTCTTGGGTGTTACATGTTGCCAATGGCAGCGTCTTTGGGTTTGGCAACTTAATGCCAAACCTATAACTTTTTTAAATAGATTTTTTCTTTTCACAATTTGAAAGAAAGGGAAATGTGGGGTAAATCGTCAAAAGGAAGAAAGCTTAGCCAAAATTAGCATGCTTTGGGAGAAAAAAATGTTGATTCAATCTTGGAGAAAAAGAAAGTAGACTGCCATAGCAGTCCAGCCTTGGCTGGCTACCATAGCAACTGCCTCAACTACCATGCCAAGCATGGTAGCAAATCATTATTTTTTTTCTTTATTTATTTATTTATTATTTTTTCAAAATAAGTTTTTCTTTTTTTTTACTTTTGCTTTAATCATGCTTTGTTATGTTTTGACCCATTCTAAGTTTAATTTTCGAGTTGAATATGAAAAAAGATAATGTAGTAAAAATGGGTGTCTAAAACTTAGTCTAATTTGTTGCTATTATTGATATTTAATCAAATATAAACAAGTTAGTGGCTGGCTTGCATGGATGCATTCACTCAAGCGTCGCACAAATTATCGTATACTTAAGTGAAGGAGTGTACTTCATGACAACTTGCATGGTAAATCTGACAACAACACCCTGTACAGTTCCAATATATTCTAGAAGCATTTTAACAAAAACATTTACTTAGCCAAAAAGAGTTCTTAAGTCATCAACAGGTCATTTCACTTTGATAAAGCATATCTCAACAAAACCACACAAAGCATTCAGCACACCTTAGACTTTGGTCCGTAACCTAGAAAATGACAACAGCCTATAAATCCACCCAACAACTATTTTAGCAGCATCCATTGCATAAATGACACCCAGAACACCCATTCCAAAAATTCTTCATGTAGCAAATTTTCAAAAATTCCTAATGAAATTCTTTCATGGTGAAAGAATTGATTCTTTCGTGTATGTTTTAAATGCTTGAAGTCTTCAACTCTTAGTTTGATAGCTTAATTTCATCAATTAGGATTTAAAAGGATGTTTTGCCATCATTGAACTGATTCTTTTCTTCTTTTTTTTTTTTTTTTTTTGCATTTCAAAAATAAAATAAAATTTATTTGTTGCACTTGAATATTTTATTTATTTCATATGGATAAAGATGCATATGTGATAACTCTATAATATAGAGTTATTTGAGCTTAATTTTGATAATAATTTGGCTTAGTTTTGTAGTAATGCATGGAAACTAGTAGATTTTATTTAATTATTTTAAATTAGTTATTTTAGGTGAGTCAATCTAATCATGGTTAATTTTATACTTAATTTGATGTTAATATAGTTAAGATAGATTGTTATTGATTTATTTGTGCTTTTGTAGGAATTTGAAAGAAGAATTTTAAAGGAAGAAGGAGAGCAATTTCGATATGCGGACTTACAATGCATATGTTTCGATTTTTTTGTCATAACTTTCTCTACAGAGCTCCAAATGAAGCGATTCTTGGACCATTGGAAAGATAAGAGAAAAATCTAAAATTTCATACTTACAACTTCACCCAGTTCAGCTTATAGGATGGTCAAAAATCATGTCGAAGTTGATGCACTATAGCAATCTTAGAGCAATTACAATTTCTGTTAATTAATTTGGCCAAGCTACGACTTACATAGTCTGATGAGGAAATCCCAACTGAAATTGAATTCTTTCTTCACCCAACTTGGTCTAACTTCAAAGCCTATAAAAACAACCTTTCGGAAGATTTGAGAGAAGGGAATGAAAGGAAGAAAAACACCATATTGAAAGCTGAGAGTCAAGCCACAAAGTCATTGAACCTAAGAAGATTTTGAAGGATTCAAGAAGACTTGGAAGATCAAGATTATAATTCTTGAGTTTTATCTTTTTTATTATTCTCTTATTTTCTTAGTTTGTTTTTATTGTTTAAACTTTATTCAATGATAATGTGTGACTTGATGGGGAACTAAATTTTTAATCTAAAATTATGATTGAACTAATATATAATATGAATTATTTATCTCTCTTTCACTTATATTTGATAGATTTAAGTTGTTTATTTTATTCTGTTTTTAATGCTTCTAATTGTCTGATCACCAATTAGATTGAATTGGAAACCTAGGTTAAACCTTAACAAAAGAGATTTAGGTAGACCTTGAATAAAATAGCGTATGATCAAATGCACTTAGTTAATTAGGTGGTTTGATTTGCATATAGGGTAGACATACACCTATAAGCCATACGTAGCCCAAATTAGAGCACAAACTTAATGAATCTTTTTTCAATTTAATTTGCATAGACATATAGTAAATTAATTGGGATTGGTATTTTTATGAGAAACTCGACAAAGACTTGTAAATAATTTAAGACTCTAGGTTAACAATTTGATCCATTAAACTAAGTTAAGAGAGAGAGACAATAATCAGATAAAGTATTGAGGGATATCATAATCTTAAGTTTGGTAGTCATTCACATTTAATAAAGTAAATTTGCTAATAGATTTTAGATTAAGTTTTAGTTTTCGTTATTAGTTTATTAATTTAAATTTTTCTTTTTTAATTTTAATTGTTTAGATAAAATTAAGGTGTGCTAATTTTAGTAGTTAACTGTAAGGATTAATTCTATTCTCTATGGGATCGACACTCTACTCATCTCTATATTATATTTGCGATACGTGCACTTGCGTGAGTAGAAAATTGAACAACAATATGCATCATATATCATGGCATGCAACTGAGGGAAAATGTTGAGATAATTTTATGTTTTTTGACAAGAAAAATGTTGAGATAAACTAATGGGAGTGAAAAGATTAATTAAAGGTTCTTCTTTTTCTTTTGTCTTTTCTCCTACTGCAACTTTGTCTTTACAATGCAAGTTACTTTTTTTCTTCTTCTTCTTTTTTTATGGATTGATTAAGGATCAATTGGTTGCTATACTATTTTGAAATTTTTGTACAGCACCATACCCTCGCCCCAATATTATTCTTGTACTGGATCCACTTGTTTTTTGTTTAGTTCATGTCAAAACACAATTGCAGGATTGTAATTTTCTTTGTGATTTCTCTAAGCCAATTGTTATGAATATATGGGTATTCTCAAATCAATGAGAGAATATTTTAGGAGGAATATTTCCCTATGTAATCTTTTCCTATTTTCTTTTTACTTTACTTATACTCCAAAAAGTCTAGAGTTAGAATATTTCTTTATTTGCTATTTACTTTACTTGCACACCAAGTAGGTGTAGGTCTAGTTGGTTATTATAAATAGCTCCTTATGTAGTCTTTTATTTCCATCAAGCAATCAAACAAATTAGCTATCAAGGAATTTAGTTCTTTACTTGGATCTTTGGTATTTTCTACATGATATCAGAGTCTAATTGGTCTTTTTTATGAAATTTTTTTTCTATGGCATAAAAACCTAAGCAAAATCTTCTACTAAAACCATAAACAACAAGTTACTCCACTATCATTTAAGTAATTCTAATAAACCAGGTGATTTATTGGTATCCCATGCACTAAAAGGGCCTACTATTCAACATGGATGAAAGTTGTTGTCAATGTTCTTGGATCAAAACGCAAGCTAGTATTTATGGATGAAAAATTACCAAAATCAGAAAAAGAGATCCAGAAAAAGATGATTGGCTTATTTGAAATGTTATAGTAGTAGCATGGTAGTTAAACTCACTCAATTACATAACAGTGTTGCATATCATGACACTACTTATGATATATGGAGAGATTTGGAAGAGAGCTTTTTACAAGGAAATGGACCTCAAATTTCATGAATTGAAAAAAGAAATAGTCAACATTAGACAAGGTGAATTGACAATCTCAACTTAATATGCAAAAATGAAAGAAGTTTAGAATCAACTTGAAAGTTTTTTCAAGTCTCATGGACAAGGATGTATGAGTTGTACATGTGGAGTCTTAACTAGGGAAAAAGAAAAAAAATTGCATCAGTTTTTAATGGGATTGAATGATTTCTATGCTATTATAAGATTGAATATTCTCTATAAGGATCCATTACTAACTTTAACAACTACTTATTCTCTATTGAGTTTAGAAGAGGTAACGATGTCAAGGACAATTATAGAGATAGCAACATTCAAAGTATATGCTGGAAATTGTAAGAAGACAGTTCATATAAAAGAAAATTGTTTTAAGATTGTAGGATATCCACCAAATTGGAAGATGAGGCAAAAATACATGTATTCCTAACAAAAAGCAAATCAACAGCAAATTGTTCTAAATCCAGTAGAGTTATCTCAAACTCATTTTGATCAACTCATAGCAATACTTGATGGAGACAAACAAAGCTTCCATTGTCAACTTTGTTAGGGTTCATTCTCCACTAATTTGAGAAAGGCACAAAGTGGATACCCACAATATCGATGGCAAGCTCGATAGAGTTTGAACCTGTCACTCACTCCAACTTGAGGGAGGTTTTTACAGAATATATAAGTATCCTCAAATCAAAAAGAGGATATCTTGAGAAGAATATTTCCTTATGTAATCTTTCTTTATTTATTTTTTACTTTACTTGTACTCCAAGGAAGTCTAGGATTAAAATATTTTCTTATTTGTTATTCATTTTATTTACACACCAAGCAAGTTTAAGTCTAGTTGGTTATTATAAATAACCCTTATGTAGTCTTTTATTTTCATCAAGCAATCAAACAAATTAGTTATCAAGTAATTTAATTCTTTACTTAAACCTTGGTATTTTCTACACCTATAAAAAATTTCCAACTCATCTTCCTAATAGTTGTCATTGTTTAACCAAGCATATGACTCTTACTTTCTTATTAGTAAAATTTTTGTAGATTCACTGATGTAAGTGAATTTTGTTTCTCTTGTTGACAAATGATGGGGAAAAAAGTGTGTTTGGGAATATTCTATGGAGCATTATAAAATTTGAAATATTAGCAAATATGACATCAATTCTCATATCCAAAATATAAAATCAATGTGCAGCCCTGCAAGAGAATTTGTTGTTGTATGGCCGACCCCATTTCTCGGCAAAATGTTCCATTTTCCTTTAAGATTTTGCCACTCAATTTCATGCCTCAGACCTCGTCATGGACCCTACCATTTCATATTTTTATCATACAGAAGCTTTGCAAATTTTACAATAGAGCTGGCATTCTAACTACACAGAGCTTCTATCAATGAAGAGCTACTAGTTTTTTGCCCAAAAGATATAGTCTTAGAAGAGAAACCAAGAAGATTGCTATAATTGTTATATTTATTATTTCATCCATGCAATGGTTTATTGATCGATCCTTTTGGCATTGACCAGGAAGTAGGAATTAAGAGCCACCAGGTTCATCTTAGAGAGAATAATTTCGAAAGGCCAAAATTGTAGCCCAAGCCTTAGAATTGGAGATTGTGTTTGTTTTTCTTTTCTTTTAGTTCGTAAGAAAAATAAATGTTGCAATATATTTACTAGTCAGTATAAGTAAAGATATTTAGTTGCCGACATGGTGGTTTCATGCACTTAAACGGTTGTTGGGTTGTTTTGGGTGGTCGTTAAATTATGGTTTTGCCTGGTGAAGATTTAATGACTGTCGGGTTTTGTTCCCCCACTTTTCCCTTTTCCATACTAGTATTTGCAAAATGACTGTTGCTCTGCCGAGGGTCACTCGCCCTTGGAAGTTTAGAGCGAGCTTGTTCTGAGTTACTTAACAGGCTAAAACCATACAGTTTGTGATTTTCTTTTTTAGGCTGTTCCTAGATTTCCTTTGAACTAAATAACCTAGCTCATCTGTGAAAATCATACACTAATATGTAAAAGTGGAAGCTATTAGCTATTACACCTGCACTACTTTTAAAAGTCTTGATTATTCATAGCATAATATCATATTAACAATATAAATGGTCAAGTTATTGAAAGTATGCTCAATATTTTTCTTGTAGGACATACATTTTCATAATGGTTTCAAGAATAAATCATTGTTAAATTGTGGTTTGTTGTTCATAAATACTACTGACAATCAACCTGCTTGGTTAACAACATTTGCTGACAAAAATTTGACAATGACTATAACGATTTAAATTAGAGCCAGAGGCACGAGTGAATTCAAAATTAAATTTATTTTAAAAAATAATAATAATAATGTAATTATTACATAGAAAGGTATAAAATAAAAATAAGGAGCATGGCAGTGTAAAAACTAAAAAGTAGAAGCCTTTGGGAATTGTATAGTAAAATCTTAAACTTTTGCATTTGTTGCACATTTGGGGGCATGACAAGGAAAAACGGCAGAATTCAATGGGCTTGTCCATAAAAAGAAGAGAATGCATTGAAGCATCCAAATGAGGGGTGGATGTGATGTTTTGTGTTGACCTGTAACCATTTAAAACGCATGCTCTTTGGGAACATCCGTTACCATTTCACAACTAAACCATCACCACCACGTCTCTTGCATCTAGTCTAGGAATGATTCCATGTGACCAAATTTTTGTCTAACTACGTAAGCTTTAAAAGTTTTTTTTTTTTTTAATTTTTCAGGGTTTTTTTATCATGAATATCAAATATTTTATAGGCAAAATATGTTATGTTCAAAAAGGATATAAAACATTTTTCATCTTCTTTTTCTTTTCTTTGGGAATGATCTCATTACATAAAAAAAATATTACTCTCTCTTTCTTATAGAATCGATTCACCAATCAGCAAAATAATAAAGAATCATTATTTTTCTTTTTTTTAATATCTTTATTTATTTACTTTTTCAATAAAATCATTAATTATTTTTATCCAATTATTTCATGAAGATTATTTCACTATAATTATTTTTACTAAAATACTATAATCTTTGATATAATACAAAATATTTAAGGTCAATTAAAGAAAAAAGTTTATATAAAATAAGAAATAAGTTTTTCACTCAAAATTTTCAATTTATGATTTATCCACTAAAGAAACTAACCAGTATAACATTATAATGAGAAATAAATAAATAAATAAGGTCAAATATTATTTATATATAATTTTTTTAATATTGAAAAAAGTATTTTGGATGTCTTGTATAATTGATGAATGTTGATATCTTTGTAGTGTTATGATAAAAGAATTATTGAAGATAGGTTATGATGGAAAAGATTTTTTTATAAGAAGATACGCACAATAGAAAATATACAGTTTATTTAAATAAAAAAAATATTAGACTTTTCAATAAAATATTTTACACAAAAAAAAGTTTTCTTTGAACGAGTTATTTTCTAATTACCAAACCGAACCTAACATGTCAAAATTTGTTGTTATAAAAAAAATATAATATTAGATAAGTAGTTTGGTCTTTGAACAAGATTTGTTATATATTATAACACTATGGACATCAACAATAAAGCATCGATAAAATTCAACATAAAATCAAGCTATTATCTTAATGAACTTATTAATTATCTATAAACCTCTTGCTAATTTTTTTTTTTTAAATGTATATTTGATCTTTCTAAAGTCTAATTAACTCGCTTCTAATTTAAGTACAAATTTCAAAATAGATTAAGTGCTAGATTAAACAAGTAGAATAAAACTAGGATGAATGATGAGAGATGGATCTTCTCTGATTTAGACAAAGTGATGCAAGCATGTGAAAAGGTTGGGCGTTATGCAAAGCTAGAATTGGATAGCCATCAAATCTCTCTGGGCTGAGTATGTTCCCACATGCAAAGGTAACAACAACAAACCACTATGCATAAAAAGTACTCTTCCTTCGCCTGAGTATGTTCCCACATGCAAAGGTAACAACAACAAACCACTATGCATAAAAAGTACTCTTCCTTCGCCGAAAGCTAAATGATTAGCAGCCTTAAAGCAGTATCCCCGAAAATATTACTTTTGACAGCTTAGAGTTGAGTATTGGCATGCAATCAAGGTTAACAAAAGGAGTGAAAATGAGCTACTACTTTAAATTAAATGGAGGAGAAAAAAAGGTTCATTGTCAATGTGGAAATATAGTGGAGGAAAGCTACATAAATTCTTCTTTCATAGAATCAACAACTTACATAATTTTCACTACTTTACTTAAATTGGAATGTCTTTTCATAATTATAGTTAAAAAGGAAAAAGCTTACAATTATGCTATGTTTGTTTTTGCATTATTCTTGTTTTTTCCGTCCTAAAAAAAAAACATAAGAAAATGCGAAACACAACAAAGAAAATATTTTGACATCCCAAACCGACAGTGACCCATAAAACTTGGAAACCAAGCCCCCAAAGTGAATAGAGCAGCAGCCATGAGCCATTGGAGGGAGAAGTGGCAAAAGATGCAAATACAAAGGAAAAGCAAGGGCTAAGAAACAAAGGCCCTGCCCCTCTTATGCCCAAAAAAAGTTGTAATTAACGAACATACACCACCAGGGGCTCTCTCGCTCTCTCTCTCTTCGTCTCAGTTTGGGAGAACATCCAACACCCTCAACCCCAACACACCATCTCCCCACCTCTCTGTCTGAGAAACGAGAGGGTGCCCCCTCTTCAAAGCTCCATTTTTCCTCTTTTCGTTACACCAAGAAAAGCACCCGCTTTTCTTAATCTAGAACCTACCCTGTTTTCTTTGTTTCTTAAACTTCAACTAACTCAGTCTTATTCTTAAACTACATCCACCTTTACTTTCATCCTACACCCGTCCTACCCTCATCTTTTTGGGTAGTTTTTGGCATTCGCTATGTTGTGTTAGTTTGGGGCAAAGTTCGGTTGCTTCAGAAGTAAGTGTTAAATTCCCAATCTTTTATCTTGTTTTGGTTTTCCTTGCTGGGTTTACAAAGTTTCATTTTTTATCAGAAAAACCCTAATTTTTTTTGGTTGATTAAAGTTTCAAGCTTTTCTGGGTTTTAAAGTGCGATTGTTAGTTTTGTTTATTTATTAGGGTTTTAAGCTTTTTTGGGTTTTGATCAGTTTGCTAAAATGGAATGCCTACTTGGATCATTTTGCTTTGCTTAGGGTTTCAATTCGTGTTCTTGAAGTTATTAGAATGATGCGAAGTCATTTTTTCTTTAATGGGTTTTGCTTTGTTGAGTTGGAGGAGCCTTGGTTGAGATTTAGTTTGGTTTGGCTCATTACTAAGCAAAGTTAAAAACCTTAATTTTCTTTTCCATTTTATTTTAATTGTTTGATCAGATTTTTATCAGCATTGTTTCATGCAGTCAGAGAAGTGCTATTAATTCTAGTTAAACCTAAAAAAGGTTTAGATTTTCAGCCAAATCGGTTAATTACTTTTGTTTCTGGCACATAGTTCACATGCAATCAACTGGTGGATCAAAAGTTTAAAACGTCATTTGTTGTTCGTTATTGGATTGACTTGAGGATATCATGTGGCAAGAAAAGCATTCAAATTGTGCCCTGAAACCATAACAATAGATTTTGGGTTAAAGTAATCAATTTAGAAGACTCTGATTCATCACTTATAATTTTAAGAAATCTATATTATAGTTAATTGATTAATCATGTTTGAAATAATTAGAGACTTGTTTGTGAATTTCAAAACTTGTTCTTGTTATAGTCGTTTGATCAGCTTTAGAGTAAGCTTTATATCACATGACACGAGAACTACTATACTAACGGTTTGAACTAAAAGATGTTACCTTTTAAGACTAATATATTTTGCTATCTTTGATTTTTTCTGCACAGAAACTTGAGAATATAGCTTTACCTAGATGGCCTGGACTGAGAAAGATGTAAATGGGAGAGAGAGGGACCTGATTGTAGAAAATGGTTTCTTAAAAGAACCACAGTCTTCTTCTGGTCTAAGTATTTCAACAGCTGATGCAACTCCAGCACAGAAGGTGTTTGAAGGGAAGGATGCTCTCTCTTATGCTAACATTCTTCGGTCCAGGAACAAGTTTGTCGACGCACTTGCCCTATATGACAGTGTCTTGGAGAAAGATAGTGGGAGTGTTGAAGCCCACATTGGAAAAGGGATATGCCTGCAGATGCAGAACATGGGAAGGCCTGCTTTTGAGAGCTTTGCAGAAGCCATTAGGTTGGATCCTCAGAATGCTTGTGCTCTCACTCACTGCGGTATACTGTACAAAGATGAGGGTCGTCTGGTAGATGCTGCTGAGGTATTCTCATGAGATTTTTAACCATTAACTGTGTTTGGATCATTGATTAGTGGTTCATTTGTGGGATCTACAATTCGAGTCTACACATGTTTACTTGTTTTGTTTTACTTTTGCAGTCATATCAAAAAGCTCTGAGAGCAGACCCTTCATACAAACCAGCTGCAGAATGCCTAGCCATTGTTCTAACTGATCTGGGAACCAGCTTAAAGCTTGCTGGCAATACACAGGAGGGAATTCAGAAGTATTATGAAGCTCTTAAAATAGATCCACACTATGCTGTAATTTCATTCTCTCTCATCCTCCATCATTAATCCTTGTCGTCATTTAAATTTTTACATGCAGTCACGGTCTTTCTAATTCACCATTTTCTCAAGCTCTGCTATTATATAGTCTTCCTTTTTACATTGAGTTTATATGCTTATGCTAATACCTAATTTATACAGCCTGCATACTATAACCTTGGTGTTGTCTATTCTGAGATGATGCAATATGAAACTGCCCTTGGTTGCTATGAGAAGGCTGCACTAGAGAGACCTATGTATGCTGAAGCATATTGCAACATGGGTGTCATTTACAAAAACCGTGGTGACTTGGAATCTGCCATTGCCTGTTATGAGAGGTAGTGTGCAGTTAGTTGCTTAAGCTTGTTGCCTGCTAAGCCTCACATGTAGTTGGCTTATTTGAGCGATGTCTCCATCTCTACTGATGCTCTCTTTTCTTGACTATTTTATTGCCAGGTGTCTAGCTGTGTCGCCTAATTTTGAGATTGCAAAAAATAATATGGCTATTGCCTTGACAGATTTGGGAACAAAGGTGCTTTCTCCCCCTCGTTTTAAATAGCATTATCCATTGAGGTTTTTGATTTCCTTTATAGTTTTGTTCCCAACTTTGTTTCATGACCTTTGGCCTATAGTTTACAGGATGTTTATTTTGTTGAGAATTGACCTTTTCAACACTCGAGGACTCAGGACTTGTGTCCACCTGTGTCCTGCTCTTGTACAGTTATTTATATAAGGATTTAGCTCAATTCACAGGAATGGCTCTATGAGTTCCGTGGGAGGCCATTGCTTTTTCTAGAAGAAAGTTATGTATTGTTATTGTTTTTGCTAATTTTTTCATCATCTATGGTTTGGATAATGACAAGTTGACATTTGGTAGTTGCAGAATATCTGCGTATTACATGATAAGATTTTGTTTGATAATAGATTGTTTCTCTATGGTCTAGATTTTTTGAGGCTGCTGTCTTCAACATATGGTGTCAGTGTCTAGCCAGAAGCTTGTGTTTGTGTCTGGGGATTATAGCTTTTGGTAGAATAATTTTTGTTAATTAGATAGAATGTAAAACCATGTTTTTAGCTTTGTGACCAGCAAGGCATCAGATACATGTAGATGTGCATGAAACTGATTAGAGTTCAGAATGGAGATGCTCATTACATGTTTTTGTTTATGTTGTTTCAAACATATAAGTGTTTGTCTATCTGTATGCATATTTTTGGATTGGAGAGACTATCTTCAGTGACTTCTTTATTATTTGATATTCTGAGAACCAGAAGCATTTAAACACGGGTCCTATACTTGGAGACAACTTTTAAAGGAAAACAGAGGTGCTTTTGTTGAAAATATTTAAATGCTGCCCTTCTATTTATTGATATTTGCATCTTTGATTGTCAAACATAATATTCTTAACTTATTATTTGCTTGGGACTCAATAGGATTGGTTTGGGAATTGTTTGCAGAATCTTTTATCACATTCCATTCATGGTTTTTAACCAACACTTGCATTAGATCAACATGCTTTCTTGCGTTATGGGCAACTCTTATGGACTTATATGTGGAAGTCACTTTGTGCTTTCTTTATTATCAGTAAGTTTGTAGATTTTCTATCCCTGATTTTGCATTCAGTGATATGTCTGTTCAGGTTAAGTTAGAGGGAGACATCAACCAAGGTGTGGCATATTACAAGAAGGCTTTGTATTATAATTGGCACTATGCAGATGCTATGTATAATCTTGGGGTTGCTTATGGTGAAATGCTGAAGTTTGATATGGTAAGTAATTACTTAAGATTTATTTGCTTGGAAGTGCATAATTTTCTTTGGGAAACTGAATTTCTATTTGTCATTAATGGTGAAAGATTTATGCATGCATACTTTATAGGTAGTTTCTGTATTGTTTGCATCAGATAACAATCTAACCATCAAACTTTTGTTTGTGCAGGCGATTGTTTTCTATGAACTTGCTTTCCATTTCAACCCCCATTGTGCAGAGGCATGCAACAATTTAGGAGTAATATACAAAGATAGAGACAACCTTGATAAAGCTGTAGAGTGTTATCAGGTAATATTTGATGTTTGTGTAACAATTCAAGCCTTCATTCTCTATTGCCTTCCATGAGCATCGTTGTTTATGATAATATTTTTTTGCAGTTGGCTTTGTCAATCAAACCGAACTTCTCTCAGTCATTGAACAACCTTGGTGTTGTCTACACAGTTCAGGTTTGAATTGAAATTATATATCTAGCTTAGAGCTGGCAAAAATGATCCAAACCCGGAAAACCCTTTTGACCTTCTTGAACCTGATCCAACCCAATTTGATCAGAAAAAGTTAACAACTTGAACCCGAATGATCTATACTCAACATGACCTGAACCCAGACAATCTGAAAGACCAATTTGAACCGGCTTGAACTTAAATTGATCTTACTTTAAAAGTCAACAACTTGAACCTTGAAATGATTGGAATGTGAATGACCTAAATCCAAATAACTTTAGTGTCAACCCTAGATGATTTGAACCTGAAATGACTTGAATTTACTTCAACCCCAAGGTGACCAGACCTGACCTGCCCATTTTTCACCTCTAAATTCTAACTATTAGACATGACAATGTCTCAAACAGTGATTGACTACATGCTTACTATTGGCAGGGTAAAATGGATGCTGCTGCTAGCATGATCGAGAAAGCTATCATTGCTAATCCCACATATGCAGAAGCATATAATAATTTAGGTTTTGCTCTTGCTTCTTATGTTGTTCCGAAATCTATATGCTAGGGCACCTTGTAATGCACCATCAGTTCCTCGCTTTCACGGATATACAATCTTGCATCATTTCCTTTGGAAGATAATTTTATTTTTTGTAATTTATTTATAATTTTTATCTCTGCATCCTTTTTGTTCAGGGGTTCTTTACAGAGATGCTGGCAATATATCCATGGCTATCACAGCTTATGAGCAATGCCTTAAGATAGATCCTGATTCACGTAATGCAGGACAGGTATCATTACACGAGTCTTTATGTTGCAGGTTTAGTTACCTTGGAGCATCTTTGGGTTTTCCATGGAAATGCTCTTTTTGATACATTTTTCATTGATGGCACTGGTGTGATTGATAGAAGATGGTTTTTGTTAGTTTCTGGATGCCTATGCTAGTTCCATACTGGTTTTTCAATTGTCCTTGTTTATTTATTGATTCTTTCTGTTTGTATCTTATTTCACAATTTTTGCAGAATCGGCTGCTTGCAATGAATTACATTAATGAAGGAGATGATGATAAACTTTTTGAGGCTCACAGGTTTATTGAACTCCTATCAACCTAGCTTGCACTTAATGTCAAATTTTTTCTTAGTATCATTTTAACATTTGGTTGGCATTGCAAACTTATAGTTTGTGGCATTTCTGGGAGCATCTAAGAATGATCACATCAACTAATTGCAAGTCTATTTATTAGCTGCATCATTACAAATATTTTTCTTGCTATTATTGGATTGCTATCTTTAGTTAGTTTATTTCTTATTTATAATGCATTTGTCTAAGCCTTCATTTATATAAGTATGAGCTAATACGTAGTGCAAAACTGTTAAATACTGTTAAATATTGAACCATATTCTATCAGCCATGCCATAATCCTGCTTTAAGCAATGGCTTTTTAGTGCCATTAGGCCATGTAGCTTCTTTGTGATAATTGTTTGTTTCAGAAATGCACTTTTGCTTTGGGATGTGTTACTATACTGTTGAAGCATTTTATCTGACGCACTTCTTTCCCATGCAACATACAAATGCATACTTTAAGCCATAATGCCAACATTCTTTCTAGTTTCCTTCTTGTTTTCTTCTCCCGACAAGTAAAAAGTATTTTGAAAGACTGAAAGTAGACTTTGATCTATTCTTGGTAAATATATCTATTTTCTTTTTTTTTTTTTTTCAAAAAAAGATTACCCAAGAGAAGTAGAAATGAAAACTTTGGGATGGTCAAGAATTTTAGAAAGAAATGGATGATGATAGCAGTAGCTACATTGAGAATTTTATCCTAAGTGTAGTGATGATATCTCCAATACCCTGCTATGTACACATTAAACAGATGCCAAAAGAAAAGATTTAGATATCCTTTTTTACTTTCCTTCTCAAAGCTGTGTTTTGATTTATGCCCTGTTTGACAAATTATACATTTCTTGGCTGAATGTTTGACCATTTACATATGAATACAAGTATTGGCACCTTCTTAAAACTGGTTGAAATTTAAATTTATCTTTTGACAAATCTCAAACTAGCTTTCTGGAGGCTTTCTAAATTGAATTTTTCACACACAGGGACTGGGGAAGGCGATTTATGAGGTTATATTCACAGTACAATTCATGGGACAACCCAAAAGATCCAGAACGACCTCTTGTGATTGGATATATTTCTCCAGATTATTTTACTCATTCTGTGTCTTATTTTATTGAAGCCCCTCTTGTTTATCATGACTATGGGAATTACCAGGTGGTCGTTTATTCAGCAGTAGTGAAGGTACTAATGCTTGGGTATATTTATGTCTATTGCTTGGTGATTTCTTCAGCATCTACCATCTGTAATCTTACAGAAACTAGAATTGTTTGCATATTTAGTTGAATAAGGCCAATCTTGCTTTGTCTTCCCTTTTGAAGCTCATGGACAATTTTCAGTGATATTTCTATAACAGATGTGGCACAGAGAATGCATTAGGACTGTTACCACTCTCTTAATTTACCTCTATTTTCACCAGCCATTGAAAGGAATCTCCTTGATTACACCAATGCCAGTTCTCATGGCTGTGCCTAAGCCCTTAACTTCGTTACAACTAATTTCTTATGTCTGACGTTTTATCATCTTCATAAACTGTCATCCTCTAAGCAGTACTGTTCTTGTCACTATGTTGTCCTCATCAATATTTATTGTGCAAATAATTTGTTCAAAAAGTTAGTGTGATGTATTCAATGTCCACCTACTTGTCTTCCAAAAAAAAAAAAAAAAGAGTAATATGTGTTTAAGTTACTCAAAAGTCTGGAGCTATGACTTTTGATATTCTATTATTATTACAAACAACTTAGTAAAGGTAATATCTTCTTTTTTTATATGATGGATTGTCTTCTCTCTGAACTTACATTCTTATGATTTTGCAGGCTGATGCAAAAACTAATAGATTTAGGGAAAAAGTCATGAAAAAGGGTGGGGTATGGAGAGATATATATGGTATCGATGAAAAGAAGGTTGCGAGCATGGTTAGAGATGATAAAATTGACATCTTGGTAGAGCTTACTGGTCATACAGCCAACAATAAGTTGGGAACAATGGCATGTCGACCAGCACCTGTTCAGGTATGCTTAAGGTTCCATATTTTTGGTTTTTTTGATCGTTTCATGTTTAAGTTCGTCAATGGAACTAAAAGAATTTTCGTAATAGAAGAAATCTTTTGGAGTGAAACTTGAGTTGGTCTTTGGGTGTTTGGTTTATGCATGGTGATTTTAATTTTGTGGTATGCATGATTTGTAAACTAGGTATTTGCTAGATCTTTCTTATTTCTTTCATATTTTATACTGTAGGTGACTTGGATTGGCTATCCCAACACTACTGGTTTGCCTAGCATTGATTATCGAATCACTGATCCACTTGCAGATCCTCCTGATACGAAGCAGAAGTACTGTTTTTACTTCAGCTGACTGCATTTTCAGTTAGAATTAGTGTTAGATGCGATATGCAAAATGAGTTCTACTTACTTGGACAATAATCGTACCCAATGGCAGGCATGTTGAGGAGTTAGTTCGACTACGAGAATGCTTTCTTTGTTATACCCCTTCCCCAGAGGCTGGGCCTGTTTCACCAACTCCTGCTCTATCCAATGGCTTCATTACATTTGGTAGCTTCAATAATCTGGCAAAGGTATTGTTTGGGTAACTACAACCTAAAGTTATATTTCGTGTTTCTAATTAGTTATAGCATTCATCATAAACCTCTTATTGGAACCTTTCCAGATAACACCCAAGGTCTTGCAAGTTTGGGCAAGGATATTATGTGCAGTTCCAAACTCTCGTCTTGTGGTAAAATGCAAGCCATTTTGTTGTGACAGTGTTAGGCAGAAATTTCTTACGACACTAGAGCAGCTGGGTTTAGAATCACTCCGTGTTGATCTTCTCCCTCTAATTCTTCTTAATCATGATCATATGCAAGCTTATTCTCTTATGGACATCAGGTAAAATCTAATTGCACACTTTGTGTTATTGGCAATTCTAAGTTCTCAATTTTTTTTCTCTTCTTATCTCTCTTTCCTTGTGGCATAACTATTCCTGTATTGTCCCTCTCATTTTCTTTACCTTTGTTTCTTCAGCTGTTCTCAGATTTTACTCATTTTCATCTCATCTTGATTTGTCTCTGCTCAAGTTTGAAACCATGAAAACCACTTCTTATAAAGCTCTCTGCTTCATAGTATGCTGGACTTTTAACATTAGCCATCAAGGATTTTCTTAATTTGTTGGGAAGCACATAGGGCATAAGGGAAGTAAAGATAGCAGGTTTGTTAAAATCTGGAATTTGCAGGCCAGTTCAGTCAGTTATGGTAAAGATGTTAAACACTGATCCTGAGGAAAAATGGGTTAAACACTGATCCTGAGGAAAAATGGGTTTAGGTCTTTGGCTTTCAAGTGATAGGCTGATAGCTCTGCATAATATGAAGACTTGGATGTTTCTCGATATTCTATTAAAAATAAGAGCTTTGTACAGACTCTAGATGTGTGACCCATCAATTATTATGAGTCACTAGCAGCTTGCTCTTTTGTTATTAGTTCCACCCTCCTCTCCCCTTTTGATTGAGTTTACTAAGTGTTTTACTTAGGAAATAAATTCATTTTTTAGTTGGTCCTGGTTTCTATTTGCATCCTTTTTAGATGTTCTAACTTTTGTTACATATCTTATGTAGTTTGGACACTTTTCCATATGCTGGAACAACGACAACGTGTGAATCTCTATATATGGGAGTTCCATGTGTTACCATGGCTGGATCGGTACATGCTCATAATGTTGGTGTTAGTCTTCTCAGCAAAGTTGGTAATGAGCTTCACTTTCTCTTGCTATGTCTATTATCTATTTATGTTGTTTTTGTCTGGCTTATGTTATGTCCTTGGCCTTTTTATTGTTTTTGCTTCTGGTTTTCACTCTGATATACCTAGTATTCAAATTATTGGAACATCCCAGGCAGGACTTGTCTCTTATTGTTGGTTGAGGATGTTTTTAATTTATTCTTCTGTGATTTTTATAGCACTGGCTAAATGATGTAGCATGCTGGATATTTGCAATGTAGGTTTACGACATCTGATAGCCAAAAATGAAGATGAATATGTCCAGTTGGCACTACAACTGGCCTCAGATGTCACTGCTCTCCAGAACCTGAGAATGAGTCTTCGAGACCTTATGTCTAAATCATCTGTCTGTGATGGAAAGAACTTTATCAGCGGTTTGGAGGCAACATATCGGAACATGTGGCGCAGGTACTGTAAGGGCGATGTCCCATCTTTACGGTGTATGGAAATGCTACAAAAAGAAGGTGCTCCTGAAGAGCTAACTATCAAAACCTCTGAAACAGAAAGGATCACAATCTTGAAAAACACCTCCACTGGATCAGTCAAGTCTAATGGATTTAATCAGATTCCATTGCCTATGCTGAATCTTACCAGTTGTGAAGAGAATGGGAGTCAATTGAACCAGACTACAAATTCAGGCAAGTTTAGCTGACATCTAAATTTTGGTGCATATGTAGTAACACTTTTGGTGGTTTTTTGAACTTGGAAACGAAGTCATTACCTCCACGGGGGATAATCCCCTGTAAGGTACAACCATTGTGGTCATATTATCCACAGGAATTGAGGTTGGTGGATAACTATAGTTGCAGTCCACCTTAAGTAGGATTCCAATTTTTTTTTGGGAGAAAGAATGCCGGCGAATGTTGGTAAAATATGATTTTATTGTGCACCATACAAAAGAATAGCGGATTGGGAAGAGATGATGCTATGAGCTACTGATATAGATACCTGGATTGCTGTCGCATTTTTTCCTCCTGAACTAGAGGAACTGTAGAAATTTAGCCTGGTTTGTATATTATGAGGACAGTTTTAATTTTTACCCCTTGAGCATGGCTTGTGTTTTAGTGGTTTTGGTAGTGGCATTGTTGGTTGGCTTGCTGGAAGGTGGTGTTATATATATTTTCATGTATTAATGTCGTCCTATAAACTCACAAAATTTGATGAAATAGAACAACCTAATCTTTAGGCATTTATATGGCTTCGCACAGTTAAAGTTGTACTCAATTCCATTATGTTTAATGCCTAAAATTGGTATTTTTGAGCTTGAAATGCAATGCCAACTGCACATCCATGATATTTCCCTTCCCTTGTCTTGAAAATTTGCCTTTGGTACCACCTACAGTTTTGGGGTTGAGGTAAATCAATTCCGACATACTGCTATACAGATGGGGAGTTGTAGTTAACAAGAGCAAGCTAATGATAATCGAATTCTTTCCATTTAGGTGGTAACAATACAATGGAGAAAAGCCTCTTTGCTAGTCATACTTGGCAGTTCAATTGGGAACATATCATAAGAAAGAAAGACCGAGAGCCTTCTGTAAGACGATGATTATAGGCTACCGGGTACAAGTCCTTAATAAGATTTGATATTCAAAGACAAAGAAGCGGGGGGTGGTGGGGGGGGGCGCGGGGGCGGCACCAAAATCGATAGAAGATAAGACAAATGTAAAGAGAAGCTCCAAGAAGTGCCGGTGGTTTTACTTCAGCTAAATTAACTCTTAACACAATGGATAACAAATTTATGAATGATCCAGTTCCAAAATAGTCAGGGAAAAGAAAAGCTTTCCTAAGCACTAGAATTTTCATCATTGCAGCGCTGGTGCTAGTCTTTGACAGAAGTCCTTAATATCTTCACATCATGAATGGGCCTGCATAAACAGGGAAAAACGGTTAAACATGAATTCATCTAAATGCTGAAGTCCAACCTAGAGCAGCTTCTAATATAACAAACTTTAGTCATTAGTTGAGTGTATGAACTTTAGTGCATTCGAAAATAAGAATTGGACAAATGAGATTGCTAGCATGCCCTGGCTAGGGGTGGCAATCCGTATTAATGTCTTGTTGCAATAAAAGAATAATAAGATATAGCTCAAACTATGATGACCCGTTCAGTTAATCGTATTGAAATGCTCAACCAAAACACATTCTTTATTAAACTGGTAAAATAACCCAGCTCTAGTAACCCTTTTATTAAATAAATCTTTTGAGGTTGACTTGACATGGATATGATTATTTAACCTAGTTCATTTATTGAATAATTAGAAAATAAGTAATTTAACATAAAATGATTCAATTAAATAAGCAACCTTAACTTGATTGTTATATTACCCTTGCACTCTTATTAATATCAGTTATTACTCATTCATTAGGTTTATTTTGTAATGCTTGAAATGGCTTTTTGACAATAAACTGCTATTACTAAATTCAAGTAAATTTGCAACTTTGAACTAATGAACTACACAAAATCATGCCTTAAAAGTGGTTGATGAAATCCAAGTTATGCATTCCCTTTTCCAATAATTTGGAAACAAAATTTTGTGAAGTTCACTTTCAAAATGTAACATAACAGGGATAATAATTCCATTTGCCCTGAATTGAGGCAATAAATTTTTTTTGCTTTCTCAACATAATAGTTCTTCTAATAATAAGATTGTCTAAACTCTTATCAAGATCTACTGTAAATTGTTTTTCCTCACAACATATAGCTGTATGCATGTTTCCTTCCATAAATATATTAACTTGCACCCAACTTTGACTAGTTTTATCTGTCAACTGGGAAATTGTGAGAAAGTATTACTCTATCTAGCCATTGCTGTCATTGAGGCAATAAATATAAGCAAAAATTATATATGACCAAAGAACTTACCTGTCATTGCTGTCAGTTTGGACACTACCAAGCCTCTTGATAATTTCCATTCCCCTACATACCCTTCCAAATATTGTGTGTTTACCTGTAGACAGAATCGTCAGTCAAAGCATTACGCACAAGGAAACTCCATCAGATGATTAGCCCAATGAGTAAAACTACCAGACATCAAATTGTCCGAATACAAAATCACACAGCATAAGGGAAAGAACTGAGCTTGCAGTTCTCATACCAAAACTCACTGATCTAAGTTTCTTGTGGGGGACGACCTAAAAGTTTATCAAAAGGAAAAAAGATGCAGGAAGGTAAATACCATTCAGCAGTGAAAATTGTTGTCATCATCTCAATTTATATAATTTTTTTGGTCTTCAAGGTCAAAGGGAGGGTTAGACAACTAATTGATCCAAAGCACATCAAAGAAAATTGAAAACCCCTGAAAATATCAATCAACTTCCACTGCCTTTGCTTTTCTTGACAAGCTCTAAAGATTTTAGTTTTATATATGATAAGCAGGATAATAACTCAGATATAGTTTAGGATGAGACTCTGCCCCAAATAGGTTGAATAATTGGTCTTGACACCAATCCAACCCAGTTCATTAACAATTCTCCACAGAAGTCTAACCATCACCTCAACAATTTCAAAACAATTTGAGATGCGAGTCTGCTCCCAATAGATTGGCCAATTTACCTAGCTACAAATTCCAACTTGATTCACAGACAAAATTATCTGTGTAATTGTGACCATCACCTTAAATCTTAAATAGCTTTTAACTTTCACCTTAATAAAACTTCTAAATTCTGAACAGTTGCAATTCTCTATACAGAGGTATCATGGAAACTACAAGTAAAAGCATTAGCAGAAAAAAAACAATACAGTTGGCAACAACATTTCAGGTTGGACGTCACACTATAATGTAGCTAATAAAAAAGGATCTCAACATTGAAAAAGAAAAAGTACTAGCTAGGTCTTATGAATCAACAGATTCCAACAATTTTCTCCAGAGGTTGACCACATAATTCTTATTGTAAATAAGAAGAATACCAAAATTCTTTTTTTTTTTTTTTGAAAGGCATAATTCTTATTGTAGCCACGAAGAATAACATCATTACCATCTAAAGATGGTGCTGGTGACAAAGTAATGAAGAACTGACTTCCATTTGTATTTGGACCGGCATTAGCCATGGATAAAATACCAGCTCCTGTATGCTTTAACTCAGACCTTATCTCATCATCAAACACAGGGCTGAAATCAATGACAAAAACAAAAATCAGACAATCATCCACCAAAAACGAAGAAACTTAAAATCAGAAATAGAAATATAACTTCTTGCCACAATAAAACACCACCACAGCTGCCAACAATTAAAGCAACCAGATGCCAAAACAATATAAAACCATGTTAATAAAACTTTTTACAATGTCACTTCGAGTGCCAAAAACGATAATAAAAACATCAGCTTTGATCACATTAAATAAATAAAGAACAAAAAAAAATCACGGGAATTCTCCAATATCAATTACAAAAAAGTCCATAAACCAATTAAAGATTAAGCCCTTAGTTAATGACAACAAATTTATGAACTGTAACTCATGTGAAAGAAAAGAAAAAAAGAAGCATACCCATATATAGATTCTCCACCTTTGCCAGTCCCAGTTGGATCCCCACCCTGAACTATAAAATCCTACTTCATAATAACCGTACACAGCTTCAATAAACGAGTTACTCAAAAATCCAATGAAGAAAATTAAAAGAACAAAAAAGAAAAAAGGAACCTTGATAATTCTATGGAATTTGACATTGTCATAATAACCTCTCCTGGAAAGTTCAATGAAGTTCCTACAAGTTCTTGGTGCATGCTTGTAATATAGCTGAAAATCCCAGTACGAAACACACAGAAAAAAAAATTAAAAACAGGTTTAAGCTACTGATTATATACCCAATATATACTGAAACAAGCTCAGTAAAAAAAAAATGTTAGGTTTTACCTCAACAGTGAAGGAGCCCATGGAGGTTTCTAAAGTAACCTCCGGTGGACCTCCTTCTGAACTTGCCCACATCTTTCAAAGAGAAAGAAAAAAGAAAGGGTTTTTGTTCGGACAAGGAATTCAGTGGCTTATTTGGCTGTTACGATCCAACAAGGGAAGTTGGATCTTGAAAAAGAGAAGAAGAGAGAGCAGAGAAGAGATAACGATTTCGAAGGGGTATATATAGTAAGATTACTTGGGCCTGGTCCAGATGGTTTTCAGGATAGACTTTAGTTCTTTAAGGGTAAACCCGGCCCTAAAGCTTCATGTTCCAAAAAAATGCAAATGTTTTTTAACTTTCAGGTGCCGAAGATCCTCCACTTTCTTTTCCTGGTTCTTTGAAAAGAACAAAGGTCTTCTTCAATTACGAAGTGACTGGATCATTTCAGAGGCGGTTAATGAGACCCAACAGGCTTCCTGAACAGCCCGTAGGGAGGAGGAGCAGGGCGGAGGTGTTCGAAGGTGTGATTAATGGGGCGATAAAACGGGTTGTTGTGATTGGAAACGGCTTCTCGGGAGCTGAGAGTCAATGCATCGGCTTGGTTCGGGCTTTAGGCCTCTCGGGTTGTCATTCCTTATACGTAAGCTTCTTTTTGTAGCTCTTTTTCAAAGTTCAGTTTTTCTTTTTCCTTGTTTCTTTAACGTGTCCCGAGATTCAAATTTATGTTAAAATAGAGCTAAATAAAAAATTGGTTTATTTAATACTGTTATGCAGCGTGTTACAAGGCCAAGAGGAGGGATTAATGAGTGGCTTCATTGGCTTCCTGTTTCTCTTCATAAAAAGGTGAATTATATTATAAGGCAAATTTATTCACGATTTCAAATGGAAGCTAAAGGGAATGAAGTGGTGCCTTTTTCAGTTCAAAAAACAGGTAACTTTGCTTTGTGCTCTCTAACTAGATGTTTTCATATTATAGCACTAAACATAGCACCCTTTTTGGCTGAAAAGTCGTTGGTTTGGTTAATTTGTTTAACCCAAACAAATAAAATTCATATGAGAATGGCTGTACTGTAGGCTTATCCAATGTTCTAGAAGCTGATGCCAAGCAGATTGCAATGATGGCTTGTGATACATTTGACAAGTATATTCTTCTAACTTGGAACTAGATGGTTTAGTTTTCTCTTATTATAGGTGTTTCCTCAATTTTTTTACGTTTAGATGCATTTTCTATGTTTTTCGTTTAGATATATGTACTCACGTAGTACTTATGGCTCGTTTAGCCTCATTTCTTCTCTTCTGACTAAATTATGTCATATTTCTTTTTTACCCTTTTAGGGATGGTCCTCTGCTGGTGGTCGCATCTGGTCGGGATACAATTCCTGTTGCGAGCTCCATTAAACGGTTAGCTCCAGAAAATGTTTTTGTTGTTCAGGTTAAACTTTTTTCTCATTTCTTTTGTTTGTTTATATTTGAGTGTGATATTTTATTGGAGTTTCCAAAATTTTGATAGACAAGGTATTTTGTATGTCTCCTGTGAAATTATTTAACTGTCTTACATGATTAATTTCATAGTTGGTTAAAAGGTGGTCAGAAGATTCAATCTTTTTATACTTCTTTTCTGGATGTATATCGACTTTCATATTTCTCATAAGAAAAACTCCTAGAAAAGTGGCTTGAAGTCATCAGCTAGTACTTTTATATTTTAGTCAAGAGTTACAGCTCTTGTTGATTCATTATGGTGGTATGATTTTTTACATTTCCGGCCTTTCTCTTGTCCACCTTTATTATACGATCATGAGTGTGTTAACTTTTTCTCTTTCAAATGCAAATATTGCAATGTATGGTTCTAATAGTTTCTTTTCTTTGATTACATTTTTCAGATACAACATCCACGGTCACAGCTGAATAGGTTTGATTTAGTTATTACTCCACGTCATGATTATTATCCATTGACTCCTCATGCACAGAAACAAATTCCTTGGTTTCTCCGGAGGTGGATAACTCCTCGTGAACCTCCTGATAGATGTGTGGTACGTATTTCAGTTGTAAAGTACTCACTCTGGAGGGTTCTTGATGTAGGAAAATCTTTGGTGGCTATTATATTTTAGCTGCTCTTGTTGTTGGTTATGTGTTGGTATCTAACTCATGGCAAAGGTTTTCTGAATATCAGGTTCTAACTGTGGGAGCTCTTCATCAGGCTGATTCTCCTGCACTCAGAAGTGCTGCTTCTGTCTGGCATTATGAACTGTCATCACTTCCAAAGCCCTTGCTTGTTGTCAACATTGGAGGGCCAACAAGTAATATTCTGTGCATCATGGAGTTTGTTATCAATTGCTATTTATCATCTTTCTAAGGATCTATTTGTTGGATTTTGCAGTCTTTTATACTTTAGTTGATACTTAGTGATTTTTTTTAAGTCGACTGTAGTTTAAATTAATATATTCTTTTTTTTTTCTTTTGGTTCATTATTAATGTATCCTTTGACTATGTTGGAATTTGTCAGACTCTATTGCACCTAATAGAACGTGATGCTGGCAGATGTTCATGAAAAGATAATTGACTTTGTGCATTTGACCAACTTGGTTGGACAGAGAATATGAGGCATTACTTGTCGATAACCTAAAAAGACTGGTTATTTTTCATTCCACTTACTATCCTGAACTTTGGAAGTTTCCACAAACATTTAGGTTTTTTCACTAATTTAAGAACTTGCTACAATATAGGTTTGGTGATTGCTCTGTCTATTGAGACCATATAGCCTAGAGATTTTAGGTGATAAGGGAACTAGAAATAATCCTCACAGTGATATTTCACTGTGTGTAAAGTTGGTAGTGCATGTATACTTGGGGGGTGGTATTGCTGCAATCAAAACTTAAACAATGCTGTTATATGGAAAGAGTATTTTTTTAGTACTCTCTCAACTTTCACAAGCACAAAAGGAAATGTTGGGTTTGTCTCGTCCACTGTGGGATGATTATGGCTTATGTCAAGTTGCTTCAATTCTATTAGGCATTAACTATACCTCTTTCTACCAAAAAATAAAAAATAAAAAAGGCATTAGCTATACTCTTCTATGACTTTTCTTCCTGAAAGGAAAGTATTTCTATTGTCATTGTTGAACTGTGTTTTAAATTGTCATATTTGTCATTTTTACAATGATATGGGCAGAAGAATCTTGATCCACGAACTTGGTCAAATTTCCAGTCATAAACACCCGAATTTCTTTTAGTTATAATGTGATTGTGTCATTGGGCTGTTATTACTTTATAAGCAAATTTTTAATTGCTATTGGTATACAAAAATGAATGCATGATATCTTAGTCAAAAATGTCTACCATTCGACCTTTTAAACCTTATGTGCTAGTCTTACTACATATGCTAAATCAAAAGCTTTATGCAGGGAGCTGCCAGTATGGTGTGGATCTTGCAAAGCAGTTAACAGCTATGCTGCAAAATGTCCTTTGGAGTTGTGGCAGCCTTAGAATATCTTTCTCTAGAAGGACTCCTGAGAAGGTAAAACTTGAATGTTTTTATTGCTATATTTCTCAATTAGAACTCATATGTTGGTTTTCTGATGAGTACTCAGGTTTTTCTTGGTGCCTGTACTGATAGGTATCAAAAATCTTATTGAAAGAGCTTAGTGCTAATCCAAAGGTTTACATCTGGGTTGGTGAAGGTACACAGTTTCCAGTCTTCGAGTGATTGTTTTTCCAACTTTTACAGTAACTAAGTTTATTCCCCGTGGATTGATATTATGTTCTTCAGGTCCTAACCCACATATGGGACATCTAGCTTGGGCCGATGCTTTTGTTATCACAGCTGACTCAGTAAGCATGTTGAGTGAGGCTTGCACTACTGGGTAGGTCTGGACTACCATAACCAACCTCGTATTATTAACTTTTTATATCATTCTTTAGAATCTAGGCATGCCTTGCCTTAAGTAAGTTTTCACTGTGCTTCAGAAAACCAGTCTATGTTGTAGGAGCTGAGAGATGCACATGGAAGTTTGCAGACTTCCAAAAGTCTCTGCAGGAACGAGGAGTGGTTCGCCCTTTCACTGGCAAAGAGGATGTAAGTTATCTGATGCATGTAATTTTTCTTCCTTGCTGATTTATTAAGGAAAGCCACCGCAATTTTTTTTTCTTGCAAGTGTAATTACCACTCCCTTCTTTACAGAACACAACAGGAGTAAAATTTTGAATGCAACAAGGATTATGTGAAATAACAATGACAAACATGTAATATTGCATGGCTTCTGATGTTTTGGTTTTACAGATTTCTGAGAGCTGGGGGTATCCTCCATTAAATGACACTGCAGAGGCTGCTAGCCAGGTGATCAAAGCACTTGCTGAGCGTGGATGGACAATTCATAGATAATCAGCTTGTACCATTTGATTATTAGGCAAGCATTTGCAATTGCTTCGTTCTGTGATCAGAGTTTCATCCCGTTTTTACCAATAGAGTGATTGGCTTTTACACAAATGTCCAATGGCCCACACATGATAAAAGTTGTCTTTTTTTTTTTTCACAATCAATTTTGTCACACCTTGTTTGTTGTCCAACACCACTACAATTTTGAGCAGAAGAGCCTGTTATGTTAGCTAAAAAGCAGACATGAATTCTACCGTATTCATCATGTTTTGGTCCAAATTCTAATCAACGAAAGAATCACAGTTTTATATTGCTCCAGCTCCTCTGTGAAATATATAGATTAAGAACTATAGAGTAGATGCATCATTAAACTTAGCTTCCCCTCTCCCCATGTTCAGTACACATGTACGCAATGAGATTAAGATCCTGTTTATGGAGCACTTAAGAATTCAGTGTCCATCGAAAACAGGTTGACTGAGATTTGTTATTAGTTGGCTTGGCTGAAATTCAAGTTATTCCAAGATGGACATTCAAGGGAAGTTGTTAACACAATTGATCTTACATATAGTTCTCCCTCTTGGTATTGCTGAGTGAATTGGGAATCAAACATAATGGTACATGACATCAATGGAATGCAAGCTTGCAGACAACCTTGAAGAATGTATCAAAGGTGTATTTTCTATGACAACATGCCATACCCCTTGTGTGAAGTAGATGAGAAAGATCATTTTTATATCGTTGGGGTGTAGGCAACAATCCATCTTGGTATTGTTGGATTAGGGAGGTCAGGTGGGTTTTAGTTGACTGATTCAGAGAGTAACACACTTTTGTGAGTTGGTATTTTGTCACAGTTGTGTTTGACTTAATAACAAATTCCTACTCCATCTTTATTCTGTCTTATCAAGTCAAAGCTATAGTTGCAAATGACCAGAAAAACTTCCTTTTAATTGGAACCTCAGCTCATGTAAATTGACTTTAAAATTTTCTTCTCTGATCATACTCTTATATGAAAAGCAAAAATCAATGAAATTTCATGCTTGCATATGTACATTGGCGTTGTGACTTTATAACAAATAAATAGATGGAACAAAATTGGTGGGGAAAATACTTAAATTTCATACTTCATTTCATCTAATTCATAACAATAACTCGAGAAATATTGATCCAAATTGTTTGGCTGAGTTGACCAGCGTCCATTAATGGATGCCTTGCATGCCTATCCACTGAGATTTCTCTACCAACTTCAATGCTATATTTTAAATAGTTGTAGTAATATGAAGAAATTAGGCAGAGAATTACCCTACTCCAATAGCAACGTAACGTTTTCCTTTTCTGTCAGCAATAATTTATTGATACATGCTTTCCTAACCAACTATTCTTTCTCTTTTGAGCCCCCTCTATATAAACTTCATCCACTTAGCCATTTTCATCACAGCAAGCTTCAACTTGTCTTCTCTCAGCTTCAGCTAGCTAAGCTCTCCACTACTCTTAACAGCTCTTAATTCCCCTCTTCTCTCTCCCAAAACAAGAAGGAAAAAGAAAATGAAGAGCGGTGATCACGCAGCCATTGATGTCCCAGAGTCCAGCGCAGTTGCAAAAGGTAAAGCACCTCTAATTGCTACTCCCAGGGAGCAAAAGAGCGGATTCAAGAAGGGATTGGGAATTTTCGACTTCCTTTTGAGACTAGGAGCCATAATTGCAGCTCTTGCTGCTGCTGCCACCATGGGAACCAGTGAT
The DNA here is from genome assembly GCF_053813885.1 of Theobroma cacao. NCBI lineage: Eukaryota > Viridiplantae > Streptophyta > Magnoliopsida > Malvales > Malvaceae > Theobroma > Theobroma cacao. The sequence continues at coordinate 6,934,061 of NC_142643.1, forward strand.
GAGACGCTCCCTTTCTTCACTCAATTCTTCCAGTTCGAAGCTAGCTATGATGATCTGCCCACATTTATGTACGTTAGCACATCATTTATCTTTTTTTTTTTTTTTCTGTAGATTATATGGGAATTAACATATAGTTGGTGGCAAACTGAGACATAAATATTGATTTGTTTGCAGGTTTTTTGTCATCGCAATGGCACTAATTGGCGGCTATCTCGTCCTTTCCCTCCCTTTCTCCATAGTCACCATCGTCCGCCCTCATGCAGTTGCACCAAGACTCCTCCTATTCATTTTGGACATCGTAAGCATACTGCAATAAATATGATAGACTGACCTCAGTGACATGTTTATTTCTTAATACGTAGTAACATGAAAAACTAATCGCAGGTGGCATTAACTCTGACCACGGCCGCCGGGGCCGCCGCAGCTGCCATAGTGTACTTGGCTCACAATGGGAATCCTAACACAAACTGGCTAGCCATCTGCCAACAATTTGGAGACTTTTGCCAGAAAGTGAGCGGAGCTGTGGTGGCGTCTTTCGTGACTGTTGTGGTATTGATGTCGTTGGTTCTACTGTCTGGTGTTGCTCTGAAAAAGCACTAAAACAGATTGCTGAAGAGAGCATGAGTGCATGACATTTGTTACGACTTGATAATTATGTGCTTTAATTTCCTATGTTTCTTTTTTTTTTTTAAAGTGTGTTTATAATTGTTAAAATTATCACTGTTTCGCTGTCTGAGGACAATTAAGATACCGTTTAATTCTCTTGTACTCGAGCAAATTGCAAATTAATGAAAAATATTAAACGTGTTTGGTGTCCAACAAATCTATCTCTTCCTTTTTTTCTTATAAATTTTTATGAGGAGAAACTTATTTAGATTGATAATTTATTTATACATTCTATTATATCTTTTCATATGATTTATATTTAGTTAATTCAACCTCGAGTTTCATGCTTTATTATATTATAAATGACAAATTTTAATTTAATCGAAAATATTTAACCATTTATTTTATATAATGAAATTTCAATCGTTAGATATATATTAAAAAATATAATATTCGTGATTGATATGAGAAAGATATTAAATTAATTTAAAACTTTACGTATATAACAATCAATGACGAAATCAAGATTTCCCGTTTGAGAAGATTGTAGCATCCCATCTCTCGATATGTTAGTTTAATAAAAATATTTTACCAATAAAAATTAATTATGGCTATTATCAATAAGAAACGTCAAGGGAAAATAGAGTAGTTGACATAAAACGAAAATAATAATTTTATAATAAAATATTGAAATAGGAAAAAGGACTTGGTAGAATCCGCCCATCAATAATCAAGTGATCTGCCCACTTTTCATCCAAATTTAAACCGGAGCACCCTTGCTATGTTCCAAGGTATTCTAAGCTTCCAAACAAATCAAGAGAGTTAGAGAATTTTTGCAAGGAGTCAAGCTTAGAACAGAAGGGAGAAAAGTACATAAAAAGGTGCTTGGCAACTTGGGAAGTTCCGTCCACTCTTTGTAAATTGGAGGCGTTCGACTAACAGCCTTCAAGCTACCTGAAACCAAATATAAAACCCTCCCCATGAATCTTTACTTCTTTCATCATTCAAGCAAGAGTTCAGAAGCCATTGACATCCAAATAAATTTGTTAATTCCCTTCAAAACACAAGCTACCCGAAGGCCTCCAAAAGTCCACTTCAAAGATTGATTCAATGGTACTTGTTATACAATTTTCTACTCACGCAAGTACACATATCGCAAAGATAATATAGAGATGAATAGAGTGTCGATTCCACATAGAATTGAATTAATTCTTATTGTTAATTACTAAAATTAACACTTCTTAATTTTATCAAAATAATTAAAATTAAAAAAAATTAAATTAATAACTAATAATTAAAATTAATATATCAGTAAATTTTACTTCAGTGATTAACAAACCTAAGATTATTATATCCCTCAATACTTTATCTGAATATTGTCTCTCTCTCTTAACTTAGTTTAATGGATTAAGTTGCTAACCTAAAGTTCTAAATTATTTACAAGTTTCTGCCGAGTTTCTTATAAAAATACCTATCCCAATTAATTTACTATATGTCTATGCAAATTATAATAAAGAAATATTTATTAAGTTTATGCTCTAATTTTAGCTATGTATTATAGGTGTATATCTATCCTACATGCAAATCAAATCACCTAGTCAACTAAGTGTATTCGATCATACACTATTCTATTTTATGTCTACCTAAATTTTCTTTATCAAGGTTTGACCTAGGTTTCCAATTCAATCTAATTGGTGGCCAATCAACTAGAAGCATTAAAAACAGAATAAAATAAACAACTTAAATCTATCAAACATAAGTAAAAGAGAGATAAATAATTCAAACTACATATTAAGTTCAACAATAATCTTAGATTAATAATTTAGTTCCCCATCAAGTCACACATCATCATTGAATAAAATTTAAACATTCAAATCAAACTAAGAAAAATAAGAAAATAAAAAAAGATAGAAAAACCAAAGGATTGTATTCTTGATCTCCAAATCTCCTTGAATTCTTCAAATTCTTCTTAGCTTCAATGACTCTGTGGCTTAACTCTCAATTGTTAATCTGGTGTTTCGTTCTTTTTTTTTTCTTTTCTCTTCTGAAAGATTGTTTTTATAGGCTTTGAAATTAGACCAAGTTGGGTGAAGAAAGAAGTCAATTTCAGTTGGAATTTTCTCACTAGACTATATGAGTCGCAACCTTACCCAATTAATTAACAGAAATCGTAATTGCTTTAGGATTGCTACAGTATATCAAATTTTACAATATTTTTAACCATTTTCCAAGCCGAATTAGGCAAAGTGATAAACATGAAAGTTGTAGCTTTTTCTCTTATCTTTCTAATGGTTTAAGAATCACTTCATTTGGAGCTCTGTAAAGAAAGTTATGGCTAAAATATGGAAATATGTGTAGTGAAAGTTTGCACCTTGAAATTGCTCTCCTTCTTTTACTAAAATTCTTCTTTCAAACATTTACAAAAGTACAAATAAATCAATAACAATCTATCTTAACCACATTAACACAAAATTAAGCATAAAATTAACCATAATTAGATTGATTCACCTAAAATAACTAATTTAAAATAATTAAATAAAATCTATTAATTTCTATGCATTACTAAAAGAACTAAGCTAAATTACTATTAAAATTAAGTTCAAATAACTTTATATCATAGAGTTATCAGTACCCCACGGGTGGTGAGGAAAACAAGTAAGAGAGCTTTGATTTCCATGGCAGTCGAGGATAATAATTTATTTTTGAAAGGGTTTGGGCTGTTCACAATGAAGGCTTAGTGGTGGAAATCAAAGCAAGGGTAAGGAAATTCTCATTTTGACATTAAATTTTATAGTGCAAAGGATTAATGATATTTTAATTTCATATGGCAGATTTGTTATCTTGGATTAATGAAGAGTTGAAAGTTATATTTTTGAATGAGTTAACCATCAAGCAAGGTAAAATGATTGTGGATATTTCTTAGTTATCTTTGCGAGTTAGCCACGGGTTGAGTAGAATAACTTTGATAGCTTGAATTTAAATGTGATGTATGAATATTGTTGCAAGGTTTGAAAGAATGAAAAGAAATTCTGTGAAAGCTGTCCAACCTGAAGCCTAACACAAGCCCTCAATGAGTTTGGTAAATTGGTTATAGTGATGGTGAAATTAGTAAGTTAAAAAGAGAGTTTCAATTATTAAATACTTGCTGGCTGAATGTACCCAATAATACAGCATTGGAAATGTACTAAAGAATGTGCGATGTTGACAATTAGGAGCTATTGAACTAGTACCTAAGCACTAAGCAAAAGCTATTGGAAATTCTATCTAACCGAGGCCTAGTACCGAAGGCAGATTAGTGAAGCTAAGAAGGTGAGAAAATGGATGTAATTTGAAATTTAATTGCTATAGTAATTGCTGGCCGAATGTGCAAATAGGTTTGGCATCAAACATTATGCTAAGAAATGCTATTATGTGTGTTGCTATTGATTGTTTGAGCTACTGCCTTAGCTGTCAAACAAAGTTTGTAAGCTACGGGTCATTGACACTTTAACCTAAGGCATTGAACTCCTAAGGGCTCGGGTGGTGGTGGTTTGAATGTTGCTAGAGTCTTTGGCCAAACCAAGCTTAAACTATGGAAGTGGTTTCGTAATTGGTGAGAATTCCTACCAAAAAAAAGGTGAGTGGGCAATTCCTTTTAATGTATAAAGGCCTTAGAGAGGCTAATCATAAACATTTTAAATTCTACCTTGGTGGCAATTTACATAATGCTTGAGTGAAATATTTTAACTATGCCATGCTTATTGATTTCATACGTGAACTTGCTAGTTTATTGTTCACTAATTTTATGATAAACTTGGTTATATATTGCTCACGGCTTTCATTATTTAAACATACATTCATGCCTATTGAGCTTATGATTGAAATTGATTCTACTTATTTGAAATTCCATTGGTTTATTTTCTTGGGTAAACTTTACGGGTATAGGTCCTATTACCACACTAGATTTGTGTGGTCTTTGTGCACAAATTAGTGATTATTGATGATTGATGATTGATAATTGATAATAAAGGGGGACTTGAAGCCCTGATTTATATTTATTGGTGTAGGGAGTTCCCACAAGTAAGTAAAGAGGGACCTGAAGCCCTCACTCACATTAGGTGGTGAGGGGAGTTCCCACTAGTAGGTAAAAAGTGGACCTCTCCCCACAAGTAGGTAAAAAGGGGATTTGAAGCCTTGACTCATACTTGGTAGCGTGAAGAGTTCCCACGAGTAGGTAAAGGAAGACTAAAGCCCTAACTCATTTGGTGGCATGGGTAGTTTCCATGAGTAGGTGTTGATGTTATTGATAAGATAGAGAGAGCCTATGAGCTATATTAGACCTACTTGAGAGTACCCTAATTGATATGTTTTTACTAATTTAGCAAGGCATTACTATTATATTTGTTTGAGAAAACCATGGCTTTGATTTATTAGTTTACATGACATTCGGGAAATTATATTGTTTGAGATTGCCATGGATAATTGATTTTATTGAGCATGAGATTTTTATGTTGCAGAAGTGATAAAAAATTTTGAGATTTAAACTCAAGCATTTTATATTGATTTGCACACGATTTATTAACTCTAAGCACAATTTATCTCATCATACGTATTATTATTAATATGTTTTATCAAAAGCTCTAGCCAAATGCTTGTTTCCTTTCCTAACCACTCACTGAGTATAAAAGGCTCACCCCAACTAATTGATATGGTAGATAAGTAAACTTTTGGGAGTCGTCGTGGTGAGAGAACTTCAGTTCGTTGTGTAGGTAATTGGTGTCTCATAGCCCTACCCTTATGTCATTCTGTTGTCTAGATGTCAAGTTGTCTACTATTTTTAAATAAAATGATGTATTCATAAAACTATTTTGGGCCAAGACCTTTGGATAATGTTTGATTAAATTTAAAATGGTGTAATGTTTGAAGGTTTACATTTTAAAACGTGTTGTACATATATTTTAAATCTCTTGCTAAGAATTTTTATGAGTATTTAAGAATTAAATTTACAATTTTGGTTATATAGCAGTGCTAGTATATGATAATGGAAATAATTTATTTGATGAGATTAATATATTTAGAAGGCTTGCCAGGTTGTGTAGGCTTGCCTATATGACTTGTGCACTGGTAACAATCGTAGGAGTGGGCTGTTACTGGAACGAAAACAATGTCTATAAAATAACCATACTAAAAGTTCAATGTTTGACAAAAACATAAAGTAACTTAGATAGAAAAAATTCATATGAAAATTACACAAATAACTCTAACTACATGTTAAGTACAAAATAAAGATATTCTTTAACAACTATTGCATGCTAAGATTGGAAATCTTTAATTGAGGTTGACGGTCTTTCATAGAGTTGAAGCCATCTATGACTGAATCAATGTCAATGCTTCAAATGATTTCTTTTTTCAAAGAGAATGATTCACAAATTTCTAAGAAAATTACCTGACATTCTATTACAAATCTTGTTCTTCACAAGTTTCAAAATAAAAAAAATGCATGCTCTGATGTTGTAGTAGAAACTAGAAATGTCAAACCCTACTCTATAAAGTAATTACGGTGTCATTCACATACTCGATGGAATGTTTGTATATTGAGAAAGCTCGAGAAACTAACAAAAGATGATATTGCCCCTAGAAGTACAGTTAAGTCAATTAAACATCGAACAAGATAAAATGGAGATCTTAAAGATGAAATTGAGAATTTTACAGTCCAGAGATGACTCAAAATGGTAATTTGGAGTTCGAGGTCTGATTTGGAGTCAATCCGGAAAATTGACCGGTTAGGGGTAAAATGGTCATTTTGTAATTTGAGGACAAAATGAGAATTTTTAGAAAGATTTTCTTAGCCCCATTTGACGTGTTTGAGTATGATATGATTATTGAAGTACAATTGGAAGATTTAGCAGTGAAAAATATGAGTTTTCAGTATTTTTAGAGTATAGGGGCAAAATGGTAATTTTACCACCCGAAATCGAAAATTTAATTTTTGAAAGGATTTTGATCAAATTTAATTATTTGGAGTGTGAAATGAGTATGATGAGTGAAAATTATGCATTATGGTCAATTTTCAATTTTTGGGGTAAAAATGTAATTTTTGAAAAGTTCGGGGGTAAAAGTGTAATTTTAAAAAATTTACTCCACCAAAACTTTGAAAAAATCTGAAAATTTTCACGTAAGACTTGGATAAGTCAAAGGGAATGAGTTGTGGAAAAAGTAGGACAAGTGAATGGCTAGAAAAAAAAATGAATTAATAAAATATTCAAAATATGAATAAAATAATATTATTTCATTAAACTAATAAAAAGGCATAAAAAAATCAGCCCATAACCCATTCTTTTTCTTCAACATTCGGCCAAGCAAGAAACACGAGAGAGAAAGGAGAAAATAAAACCCTAGCCAATAAATTTAAAGGGAAAAATGGTGAAAATTCAAAAATCAAGTGAAAAAAAGGTAACATTTCTTAAATTTGTCTTGTGCTTTACCTTTTCCATGCATTTTCCATCAATTTTCATGGTTGAATCATGTGATTTGAGGATGATTTCAATTCTGGTCATATGGGTTTAGAGAGAAAAAGTTGTTAGATAAATTTGATTTTGAGCTATGTTAGTATTTAGTGTTAGTTTAGCATGTTTATGAGTAAAAAAACAAGAAAAATATTTATTTTCTCCATGAATTTCTCTAGGCCAAATCTAGCCAATGGTATGTGAGGATGAGGTTGACTTTATTTTAAGAGAATTGGGTGGAAAAATGATGAATTATGAGGTTGGAAATTAAATGGGAATTTTCGGTGCAATAAATTGAAATTTTTACCCATTAGGGGTAAAAGCGTAATTTATAGTTCGAACTGATAAATTGGACCAAATTGACAGTCATTGAGGTATTGTGGATATAATTGGATAATTGAAATTGAAATGGATGGAATTGGAGTTGAATTGGGGATTTTAGGAATTTACATAGTGTATAAGCGAGTTAGGTCAAACATCGCAATTAAGTGATTGTCCAGACATTTCAAACCCTATCTAGTGCATACGCATAGATAAGAGCCTGAAATAATTTATGATAAATTGACACAATTTATTGAATTTTGTGTCATGGATTATGGATAGGTAGTGAGTCAATTGTTTCGAGTAAGAGACTGCACCCGAGGATAGAGGACATGAGTATTTCTACTCCTAATACTGTGAGTAAACTTATTATCATTTAATTTATCTAAGGTAGTTTTTATGAAATTTTATAAATTTTATGAAAAATGGATTTAAAAAGGATAAATTTCGTGTTTTATAAATAAATGTGTTTTTATAAAATGGTTTTATAAATTATTTGAAATTAATGATGAATGTTATTTTTTTTTTAAATAGAATACATGGAGACTGTGGTTGTTAAATATGAATTGTATTTTTAATTCAAATGGCTTATGATAGTGTGAGCATGCTTGGCTAGTTTATTGTATTGAAATTACATGAATTGTGGTTTGCCGTGCAAATTAGTTATTATAAAAAAATTGTCTTGTTATGCTGTTAAACTATTTTATGATTATGGTGGGGCTGACTTACACTGCAGTGGCGGGTTTCCGTGGACCATCCTATTAGAGGGGCTCAGTAAACCCGGCTAATTTATTTTACCTCTGTGGGAGAGGCGAGTAGGGTAACTCTTGTGGAGGGGTTTGAGTCCACTTCACGCTTTACCACCACGTGAAAGTGAGATTCAGTCAACGCCAAGGGACGACTGTTTTATATAAATAAGTCATTTTAACAGCCTTGACGGACTCGAGTGGATTCTTTGATGACGATCAAGTATCCCTGAGGATGAGTTTTGGCATAAGCCAAATTTTATGAGAAACATAAGCCTTGAAAATCATTTTAATTGAATTATAATTGTTTTCATGGGATGGAATAAATTTCTAAGTTATGAAATGTATATTGGGATGAGATATTTTATTGTCTCCATTTACTCGACTTTAGATACTTTAGATGGTATTTGTTTACTCACTGGGATTATAAAATCTCACCCCTTCTTCCTATACATTTTTCAGGCTCAGGACAATTTGTTGATAGTTGATTAAGATGAGAATTAATCTCGGAGTTGCATCCTAGAAAGTAAGGGTTCGTAGCCCTACATCTTCTTAGTCAATTGGGGCCCACGTGTCATTGTAAAAGTAATTTTATTCTTCAGTTATTTGATTTAAAGTATGTATGAATATATTTAGCTTTTATACCATATTTTTGGCGAGTTTCGGTATTTTCGAAAAAAATAATAAAAATGCCCCTATGAGCCAGAAAGTAATATTTTATTGTTTTGATTTGAAAATGACTTATAATTTCTTGAAATGTGAGATTTAATAACTGTCGCTCACCGGGGAGATGCGAAAGTTGATGCTAAGCCTTGCGAGGTTTCGATTGGCATTCGGGGTAATGAATGCCTATCTGGACGTCGCGGCGGTTGTCACGGGCTCGATGAGAGTTTTTATAAATTGTTTGAAATTAATGATGAATGTTATTTTTTTTTAAATAGAGTACATGGAGACTGTGGTTGTTAAGTATGAATTGTATTTTTAATTCAAATGGCTTATGATAGTGTGAGCATGCTTGGCTGGTTTATTGTATTGAAATTACATGAATTGTGGTTTGCCGTGCAAATTAGTTATTATAAAAAAATTGCCTTGTTATGCTGTTAAACTATTTTATGATTATGGTGGGGTTGACCTACACTGTAGTGGCGGGTTTTCGTGGACCGTCCTATTAGAGGGGCTCGGTAAACCAGGCTAATTTATTTTACCTCTGTGGGAGAGGCGCGTAGGGTAACTCTTGTGGAGGGGTTTGAGTCCACTTCACGCTTTACCACCACGTGAAAGTGAGATTCAGCCAACGCCAAGGGACGGCTGTTTTATATGAATAAGTCGTTTTAACAGCCTTGACGGACTCGAGTGGATGCTTTGATGACGATCAAGTATCCCCGAGGATGAGTTTTGGCATTAGCCAAATTTTATGAGAAACATAAGCCTTGAAAATCATTTTAATTGAATTATAATTGTTTTCATGAGATGGAATAAATTTCTAAGTTATGAAATGCATATTGGGATGGGATATTTTACTATCTTCATTTACTCGGCTTTAGATACTTTAGATGGTATCTGTTTACTCACTAGGATTACAAAATCTCACCCCTTCTTCCTATACATTTTTCAGGCTCAGGATAGTTTGTAGATAGTCGAGTAGGACGAGAACTAAGCTCGGAACTGCATTATAGAAAGTAAGAGTTCACAGTTTTACATTCTCTTGGTCAATTGGGGCCCACGTGTCATTGCAGATCAAATCTTATATTTTGGTTATCTGTATTTCTATTCATACAATTTTTACTTTACTTTCATGTGCGAAAAAATTATTTACGAATATTTCTATAGAAATTTATTTTATGAGAAAATAGAATATTTTATTTATTATTTTTGAATAGTACTAATTGTCAACAATTTGCTTTTAAATGAATGTTTTAGATATCAAAACTTATTTCTAAGTATGAAATATACGTTTTCCACCTAATTATTATATTTTTAACCTGTCTCGAAATTTTTGACGAAAATGACAAAAATGCCCCTGTGAGGCAGAAATTAAAATTTTATTGTTTTTGGACGAAAAAAAATGATCTGTATTGTTTTAAAACATGATTTTTGTAAGAATAAATCACAGGGTAGATGAGGAACTGATACGAGAGCCTTGCGAGGTCTCGATAGGGTACTCGAAAGATGAGTGCCTATCGGGACATCGCGACGGTTGTCACGGACTCGAAGGTGGTTCCGGGTCGTGACAAGAAAAGTCCAAACAAATCAGATCAATTTGTCAAAAAAGAAGTAAACTTTTTATATTCCCGTCTTCTTTTAATACTTAATATAGTTCAAAAAGTGTAGATATATTTTTTAAAACCTGATTATGAAGAATGTCAAGCTTGAATAGATCCAATTGATAGCATAAATGCATTTTATCATACTCAGTAAAATCATTAGGATAATATTTATTTGTAATGTTACAAGTACTTTAAACATCAAATGATTCAAAATCATTATGAGGGTCCAAAGATGTATCTAGAATGAGCAACTCCATCACATTTTTATTAAATCTGAAATTCAATTCTTGCAAAAATAAATCAATAATAGTAAGAAATAAGTCACATCGACAATGATGCTTAATTGTGCCATGATCCTTTTGAAGACAACCTATACCTAATTTATATCTAGCCTTCATGTCAGGAATCTCAATTTCATAATTCTCACAAAATTTCTTCACTGATACAAGTAAAGTTTCCCATCAATCTTCTCTCAATTGTTGTAGATGCTTTTTAGTAAGTGATACTAAATGATTTGCATTCAATAAGTTTTTATATTTAAGTTGTAAAGCTTTTAAGAGGTCATTTGTTATCTTCAACAACTCCCTCATAAGATGCAAGATAAACACAAATTCAAATGACATATTAGTATGTTATATAAAGTATAAAATAAAAAGTGAAATTATAAAATTTCTAATAAAAAAAGAGAAGAGTATGTTATAAAAATTTATTATAGAGGTAAAATTATAAAATTTTAAAAAATAAATGTTGCTATAAAAATTTTAAAATTTTTAGAAGAGGTGGGGGCCCTATTAGCACCCCTTCCTTCTGGCTCACTATGAGCATGTTACTAAATTATTTATAAAGTTATAAAAAATATAAAACTAATTAATTTTACAATAATATAATTTAAGATAAAATACCTTTACCTCTATAAATTTTAATCAAAATTATACGAAGGTCTACTAGTTTTCAAAATGAACATTCTGTCCCAAAAAATATTTTTCACTGGACATTTAAGTCTAGTCGTTAGTCAACCGTTAGTATTTTTGTCCATTTGATGACGTGGTAAGGATAAAAAGATAATTTTACCTTTGATTAATTTTTAAAATTACTATTATATAATTTTATTAATTTTTTATTAATTAAAAAAAACTTTCCCCAGATGGGGAGCACTTGGTGCTCCCCTCCCTTGGGGATCACCAATTAGTGCTATCTTTTTTTTTGAAAAAAATATAATAATAATTTTTAAAATTAATAAAGAAAGAAAGAGCATTTTAGTCTTTTTTTAATTTCTATTAACAGTGTTTGTATTTTTGAAGCGGAGTGTCTCTATTTCAAAAATTAATTAACTCGTTTAAAATTTCGACTAAAACTTAGAGGTGAGGGGTATTTTACCTTATAATTTATCATCTTCTTTCTTTATTTATTGAAAGTCTCTTTCTATTTGATTGTAATAAAATTGAAAGTCTATCAACCTAACAATTTTAGTTATTAGTTGAATATAATTATGCATAGTATTTAAAAAACCTTTTAAATTATTTTTAAAAATTCAAATAAGTTTTTATTTTTTTTATTAGTTTCATCAAATTTTATACTTTTAAGTCAAATAAACTCTTTGACTATTTGTTATTAGTGAAAACAGTATTTGTCATTTTATAACATATGATGTTATGATAATATGATAACATGTCATAGTGGATGATGATGCGGCATATCAATATAATATAATAATATGATTACGTGATATTTTCACTTTTTACATCAACGTTATATCAGTGTCATGTAATATAAAAAATAACAAGTGACATTTTAATTAACGAAAATTAATCAAGCATGATTATAAAAATCTATTTAACTCAAATTAAAAATACAAAAATTACTTGATCAGTAAAAATTTATTTTTAATTTTCTTAAATAATTCAAAGTTTTTTTAAAATATTATATCATACAATTATTATCAACTAGTTAATAAAGCAAAAGGACATAACAAGCCCCAATCTCACGAAACTTTATATCAAAAAATGATAAGTAAAAAACATATAAATTTGGCTAAAATACATAGGGAAACGTGGATTCAAATATTAAATTCAAATCATATAATTTTTCTACAATCAATTTTTAGAAGTTAAAATTTGTGATGAGTATACGATCATCTATATCATTATTATCATATGTAAAAGTAACTTTTAAAAAATAAGATTGCATTAATTCAAAAAACATTTTATTAAAAAATCTTTTTCTATTAAACTAATTGAATCAATCTTTAAAAAATTAAAAACTCCTAAAATGAAGAAACTTGAGTAAAAATAATTACTGTTAGTTTAACAAAATAACAAATCTTGATAATTAAATTTGAGTAAAATTTAGTAGTTTAAAAATTTTGAGTATTTAGTTCATTAATTAGTGAATGATTTCTCTGTTAAAGGGAGTGGGTTCGAATCTTCCTATTAGTGCATGATCTCTTTCTCAAAAAAAGTAAAATTCGAATCTTTCTTCTCTAAATACATAAAAAAATAATTTAATTGAAAATAATCATTATAGTTTATTTTCTTAAAATAATTTGAAGATAATAAGATTTTAATTAAAATAACTAAGATTAAGATAAAATAATATGATTACATTGTACATTTAATAAAAGCAAGTAACAAAAAAATAATAAAAGTACTACTAGCTTCATATGAATTCATCTGATTGAATTAAAAATTTAATTTTGATTTAGAAATTAAAAAAAATTATTTATCCCCTTATTGGTGTAAAGTTCTAGATGACAAAAGGCCATTTTGGTCATTTAGGAATCAGTAAAGTAAACTGCCAACTGCCGAATTTCTAAAGAATTGAACGACGAGTGTTCAACTCCTATCATCGTTAAGCTACAACACTAACAAAAGAAAAAACTTTTCTACAAAAAATAGAAAATAAATTTTCCCGGGAAAATCATCAAGAAAATCGAAATTAGGGTTTGGGGTTTCAAATTTCCGAATCGGAGAATGTCTCAGACTGGAAAGTTGATGCCGAATCTCGATCAGCAGAGCACGAAGATGCTGAATCTCACTGTTCTCCAACGAATCGATCCTTTCATCGAAGAGATTTTGATTACTGCCGCTCACGTCACCTTCTACGAATTCAACATCGATAGCAATCAATGGGTTCGCTTTCTCACAAATCTCTTTTAAGTTTTTGGAATCTTAATTTTTTTAATTTTTGGTTTAGAATTTGGATTGCTTAAATTACCAAGTTTTTTACTTTTCAGTTTTAGATCCTTTCTCTTTTTTGTTTTTGATATATTTTATTTTGAAATTTAGAGTCGAAAAGATGTTGAAGGATCTCTCTTTGTTGTTAAGAGGTAAAACAGTATAATATTTGTTGAGCTTTTTTCTTAGCATTAACTTTGTTAGAAGCATGTAATTAACTTGGGATATTGTTTAGCTTATATTAATGATTTCTGATTTTGTTGTCGTTTTTAAGGAATACGCAACCTCGGTTCCAGTTCATTGTAATGAATCGGCGTAACACAGGTCAAAATCCTTAACCTTAATGAAAGAAAGCGGACTTTTTGTTTTCTTTGCTTGATTTGATATTAAAGCTGTTTTTAACAAACAGATAATTTGGTGGAGAATCTACTCGGAGATTTTGAATACGAGGTTCAAGTTCCGTACTTGTTGTATCGCAATGCAGCACAAGAAGTTAATGGCATTTGGTTTTACAATCCGCGTGAATGTGAGGATGTTGCAAATCTCTTTAGCAGGTATAGCATCTTTTTTATTTTTATCCATTTAGCTGACTTTTAATCGAGTTTGAGCATGGTTATCCCAAGTGAATTCAAACATGGAAGTTTAGATCTTTGATATCTTAATATTATGCGTTATTTATCACTTATTATTAATTTTCCCCTAAATGAAGGGTTTAGTACTTGAGGCATTCCTTTGTGGTTTTAGTTTTACACCATTCTTCTGGTTGATTGAATTTTTCACTACTAACAAATGTGGTCACAAGATTCTAGATAAGTGGGGTCAATGCACTCTAATATTGCAAACAGATAATGTATGTGTTCTTAGCCCCACAATAAGTAATTTGGCAATTCATCATAATTTCTAATAAAAAATCCCTTGCACTTATGGCAATCTTTAAACTTCCCTAATTTAAGAAAATACTTTAAAAGCACCCAAATGCAATTTGTATTAATGTGTTTTTTGAGTTTTGATATCAACAAGATAAGTTCTTGGTCTCTTGCATTGATAGTTTGAATTGTAACATTGTATTTGTTTTCTTTTTCGCAGAATACTTAATGCATATTCAAAAGTTCCTGCAAAGCCAAAAGTATCTTCAAGCAAAAGGTAATGGCTTCTATAACGCATTTATAAGGAAGTTATTGCTTTTTTGAAACCTTAGAACATGGTTACCTGTTGAATTTGCCACGGCAGCTTGTGGGGTGTCTGTATTTGATATAAATTTCATAATTAGTGCTTTGGGTACCATATGTTCTTTTGAATAAAACAATGTCTTGTCAATTGTCTGTGTTTTATGTGTGGAGGATCCTTCTGGTGTGAGGTGAGGTATCATTGCAACAAGTGAAGGATTGAGGTAAAGGAGTTAGAGAGGAGGACTAGAGTGAACTTTGTGGTATCAAATGTTGTGCCATGTGAAGGAAATAGAAGGTAGGAAGTGGAGAATGGGGAACAGTTAGGAGGTGGAATTAAGTATTGGAATTGGAAATGGGTGATTGAAAAAAGAGCTTCTTGTGAAAAGTTTATTGTTATAAGAATGAGCCTTAACTACCATATCTATAGGCTATGAGGTGCATCCATAATGTAATTTAATGGATAATACCTGCAAGACATGCTAAGGCACATGGGTAAATTTGGAATTTCATATTTAGCCAAAAAACAAGCATCTACTTGGTGTAATATAAAGACTATCATGGAATGTAATGATTTTAAGGTTGATCCTTGGAAATCCAGTATCCTTGTTTTAGAGCATCTTGCTTCTCCTGCCTCCTGTTGCTATATTTTGGTAGTCACATGCTTAATTTCCTTTCTTCTTATGATGCAAAGTTTTCTAAGCTAATGTGTTATTGTAATGCAGTGAATTTGAGGAGCTAGAAGCAGTTCCTAGCATGTCTGTGATAGAAGGCCCCTTGGAGCCGCCAGCAACTGCCTCTCCTGCCACTGATGCTCCTGAAGATTCATCATTTGTCAACTTCTTTAGTGTATGTTCACTGCTGACACTCACGTTTGGGCTCTTCAAGACCTAATATTTATCCAATGTCTCTGATCTCAAATTATTTTGTTCACTAATTTCAGGCTGCTATGAATCTTGGAACTAATGCTCCAAATGGTGCAAATTCAATACAGCCTTACCATTCTATCTCAACCACCCCTCTGTCTTCTCATGTACCACCTGCTGTCTCCACTTCTGCATCTGCTCCGTCAGTTTCATCCCTTACTCTTTCTGCTCCTCCTTCGCTTGATTCATTAAGTAGCAGCAACCGGGTAACCAATCTCGTTAAGCCTTCTGCATTTTTTGCACCACCCCCTTCTTCATCGTCGTCATCATTGATCATGCCGCCTCTCTCTTCATCCATGCCAACTGCTTCTGCTCTTCATCCACCCCTCAATCTGCAACGTCCTTATGGCACTCCAATGCTTCAACCTTTTCCACCACCTACTCCACCTGCATCTCTGACTCCTGGTGTGCCACCTACTTTGCATGATGGACCTCTTATTAGCAGGGATAAAGTTCGTGATGCACTACTAATGCTTGTTCAGGTATTTTTTGACTTTTTGCCTCTTGGTTTGTGCTTTATAACTTATAATGTTAATTAATAGTGGCAAATATGGCTTGGTATATATCATTAATTAGCATTCAGCAAAAAGATAGATACAAAAAAAAAAAGGGAAGGTAAGAAAAAAACTTATCATTCTTCATACTATGAGTATAAAATGCAAATGCCCCTGAAAACGAGAGATGCGATTGGTATTGTCCAAATGTGAACATCTTCGCACCTGTGGAATAGTAATGATGATAATTCTTCGTAGCATTCTGAAGACTGAACTGGATGTCGAATGCTTGGGAGGCCACCGATAAATTCCTGTTTGCATACATTTATTCATAATTTGAAGCCTCCTTATGATGAAGGCTTCTAGGTATTGATTGACTCTTTTTTCTGTTCTTATGCCAGGATGATCAATTCATTGACATGTTCTACCAGGCATTGCAAAAGGTGCATCATTCTTGAGCATCTAAAGTTGATCCTCTAAACTTCCTTTCAATGTTCCATGTGCACCATATACTTTTATTTTCTTCAGTCAGGTATCTCAGCTTTGACACATGATTCGATCTGCCCTGATTGTTAAAGGAGCACAAGGTGTGAAAACGTACTTTGAGTTGCTGATGTGGCATAAAGGCTGTAGGTCACATAGAAATAAACCTAAACTCTCACCTTCATTTCCTCCACAAACAAGGTCACCATAGTTCCATCCCCATCAAACGTTGCAGCAGATGTGGTGAGTGGAGGATAAGGTGAAAAATTACCGCATTAGTTTTGGTTCAGGATTTTCAGGCAGCTTGATGGCATGTGTTTTTGTGGACTCTAATCTGCTCTGCTGTCAGTTGATCGAATCAATCACAGAAGATTGAATGCCCAATTCAACAAAGTAAAAGTCTGAGGTGTGGAATGGACATTGAAACAGAGTTTGAGGGTTAAAATGGCGTTTAGACTTAAAGCAGTAATGGAATTCCCCTTGCCAGATTTCTTGGATTCCTCAATGATTGTAAAATTGATTCTGTTTATAGTGAGACCACTCTGTCCTGTCAATTTATAGGAGAAGTTGCTCGTGTCAGTGTTAGCTCTTTCCGTCTCTTGGAAGCATTGGAAGCTTGGTTTAACATGGTTGTATCGTTTGTTTGGTGGAGTGTAATAGTAGGAAAAAGAAGTTGTTCTTTTCTTTTATTCGGCTTAAGTGCTAATGATGTATGATGTAAGTTCCTGGGAATATTTAGGATTCTGCAAGCATTTGTCCAAGACTTTGCTAATGTGACTTCAAAGTTATATTTAGCCACTTGAGAAATATAGGCTAGGCTAGGCTAGGCTAGGGTAGCAGGAGCACCATTTTTGTCTAAAGATTGCTTAATCAAAGTTTAGCTAAAGTAGCTAATAATGAATTTTTAAACTTCCAAGTACTAAAGATTGTTTCACTATAATTAATTTGGGTATGAAATGAACAATCAACAGCGAAAGGGTTTTCTTTCTGTCTTTGGATTTGGAATTATTTAACACCATTTTTTGAGTGAATTTGTATTCTAGAAATCGAATCCTAGTATAGAAAATATCCAATTCTAAATTTATTCCCTTCACAATCTCAAGTTTGTACTTTTAATCTCTCAAGCCCGATCTTAATAAACTTAATCCTCACACCTTTATTAAAATTCCATTTAAAGATAATTGATATTAATAACCGTAATTCTTATAGTTTTATTAAAAATCGATTTACTGATAATTGATAACAGCATTAAACATTAATACGAAATAATTTTGTTTTTAATAAAAATATTTAGAAGACTTAAGAATCTTTAAAATACTCTACTGTTATTTAATTAAAATAATTTAAACTGTTACCCATTAGGTCGTCTGGTAAACCACATCAATATATAAGTTACTAGAAAATACTATATTAGCTAAGTTTAGATAAAAATCTTAACACTATTATCAATTATTCGTAAATGGATTTTTAACAAAAATTTAGAGACTAAGCTTGTCGGTATTGGGATAAAAGGACTGCAACTTCGGATCTAAAAAATCAAATTCAAACTTCGAACTAGTTTAAACTATCTACAGCGCAGTGATGCATACAGATTTTTGAGTGTAAATGGCAATTAGGCAAAGGACTTTAAACAGGCCCATGGAGATAGCGGCCTTCTTCATCTAGGTTGAGCCCGCCCAATCACGCAGTATTGTTCTGTGGCAACTGGCAGCAGGCAACACAAGGGAGCTGGGACTCGGCTTGTTCCTTACTTGCCTTTGCAGTAGACATGGCGGCACTTAGAAGACTTATTACTGGAAACCCAAAACACTCTTCCCTTATTCCTCCTACCCTTCTTATTTGCCGTAGAGGTATCGCCTCTAAGCTCTTCGTTGGAGGTACTCTTTTTCTCTTATTTTCATCCACTTTTTTATTATCCTATTGACTGATTTCAATCTTTTTTATTATCTGTTATTTTAATAGTTTCTGCTACAGAATCCGCTGCTTATCCTTTAAATAGAAATCTCAAATCAAAGTTATCTTTCAATGACAGATTCATAGTAATTGAAAATGAAAGCATGTTTAGGCTGAAATTACTTGAAATCAACAAACCCAAGTAATAAATCTGTTTATAACATCTTAGTACTTTGGTATGTTTATCATCCAATAGTGACAGTTACAACACTGAATAAAAAATGGTTGCTTAATCTCATAGTACTACTCTTTTGCTCATTACATTCCCTTTGTAAACAGGTCTATCATTTTACACCACAGAGAAAGGATTATTAGATGCATTTTCCCAGTATGGTCAAGTTATGGAAGGTCAGTAGGTGATTGGATCTATTTATGTGATAATATTGAGCAATAGTCTTAGGCTTTTAAGACTTTGTTCGCTTAAAAGTATACCGACATTGTTACTTTTGCCAGCCAAAATTGTAACCGATAGAGTTTCGGGTAAATCTAAAGGTTTTGGATTTGTTACTTATGCATGTGAAGATGAAGCTGAGAAAGCAATAACTCAGATGGACGGAAGGGTACAGCATTCTTTTCCTTTCCTTTTTTTATTATGGTATCTTAATGATTTCAGAAATAACAAAGTGATTATTGACAGGCTCTGAATGGACGTGTTATTTTTGTTGACTATGCAAAACCCACATCTAATTTGGGTGGTTCACCTATAGCCAGGGGACCTCCTGATCCAATAACCAAAAACTGACGGCTTTGATAAAGACACATACATTTCAAAGACACTGTCAGTGAGAATTAGATACAATCTTATGTTATATACAAAGCATATTATCCTAATAATTCATTTGCACAATGATAAAAGTGGTTCACAGTCATTTCAGATCAATCTAGCAGCCCAGAGGTCTGCTCAGCACTAGAAAGCAAGAGCTGATAGAAGTTTGCATCAAAATCTTGTGGTCAAAGAATCCAGTGAAGGACATTGGCTACTAAAGTTCATAGGTTGTTTTTGTATTTGTTATTGTAGTTGCTTGGGCATGATGCATTTGAGTATGTTGAAGTAGCAGATACTTAAAGCTGGCTTTATGGAGAACAAATAAGGTAGTTAGTCTCGAATCTTATAATACTCAATACTGATTTGTTTGTTTTTATTCAATAAACTATCTTCCTTTTAAGTAAGATCGTTAATGTGAATATTGCTGTACCTCCATTACCATGATATGAATGCAATTAATTTATCACTAGTATGCCAAGTTTATGCCAGTGACTTTCTTTCATTTGGAAGATTCCTTCATACTTGTGCATGTATGATCAAACTGGTGAGAGTGAACTGGGAAGATATCTTTTGTTTTGATTGGTGCTGGTGCTGGTGCTGAATGTGAAGATATTGGCTAAGCTGAATTTGTCATCTTTTGCAGCTAAGAAGCTTGAAGGCATCAGCGGTAGCAAGGGCTTAGGATTGAATCATAAGACAGTATTAATCATTTATGAATTTGAGTTATAGATGGGGCTTGTATTGAAAGTTTTTATTCATCATCATGTTGGTTGGTTATCATCCGTGATACTAAAATATCATTGTAGACCTTGAACAATAACTTGGGGCAACCTTTTTTTTTCAACCTATTTTGTTTTATTTGAGTAATATTTCACTAATTTGCATGTGTTTGAGAAAGACTATAGATCGTTTATGCTGCTTTGGGACATGTTTGGTTTGTTTATATACATGGTTGTAACTACTTGGTGTATGAGAATTTTATGGGGCTTGAGCAACGGAAAATGTTAAAAGAATCCAAAAAGAATAAGTCCTTAACTCTTTTCCTTTCAAGTTTGTATTATTTACACAAATTTCTATCTCCTTAGAAAAAATATGTTAAATGATGAGAAAGCAAGATAAGGACCTCAAACTCTCCATTTCGTGCTGGGATTCGACCTTATACTCAAATAAGAAAATAATTAAAAATTAAAAATATAACGCAAAAAAAAAAAAAACTAATATTTAATTAGAAAAATAGTCGAATTTTACAAGATTAAAGTTTGTACTTTTCATGTAACTTTCAAGTTAATTATAAACACTTATAAGTTTAATAGTTACATATCTTGTTTTATATATCGTAATCAAAAACCAATTAAATCCAAAATATTTGCTTCTTCACTGTTAGGATTTATCAAATCTTCAACCACTTAAGTGTTTGGCTTCTAACAGTAATCCAAATAGTGATCAAATAAGGCCTTCTCAAAGGTAAGACTTTTACTTGTGCTAGTAAGTTTTGTTTCTAAAACAAAAAGATAAAATTTTTTTGCCTAATCTTATTTTTGCCAAACAGAAAAAACTATTTTTCTTTTCTTATTTTATGAAACAGTTGAGAAATGGCTGGAGATTTAGAGTTTTAGTTTGCAAACATAATATATTTATATAGTCGAACTAAGTTGTGACCCTAAATACAATAGTTGTATTTTAATTTAATTAAGTTTCTATGAACTTAATTAATTTTTCACTTTATTTTGGTCTCTTTCAATTAAGTCAACTTAATTAAATGTCCTTATTTAATCCCAATCATGTCATTTAATGCATGTGACCCATTAGGCTTTTAACATGTTGGCAATAAATATAAATCCTAATCAAATATCAATTTGATAATTTATATGTATAGATCATGAGCAGCATCTAGCAATACATCATAAGCACCCAAATATTAGAGAGTTAATTAAAGAATTTGACAAAACCCTTCAGCGATAAGCCTATCAGTGCATACAGTCCTTTCATCAAATATCCCGGATATATCATTAAGCATGGCTCAATGTCTATTGGTGATATTCCATATTAGTTCTCATAATTCATGACTAACATTATGAATTTAGGAAACTAACTTTCCTCAAATTCATCATGCTTGAGCCAAAGACTTTATACAAGTTAATCAAGGATTAAGAACAAGTGAGATACATCCCCTCATATCACTTGGTGTGATGAATCCTCTTTTGACCACTCATTCACCTTCGCATGCTTCATGGCATACCCAAAAACACCCTGTTTAGGCATCTGGTCGCTTCTAAACCGGTAGGAGTGAAATCAAAATATGTCATTCCCCATACAAGATGACTTGGTGTCTCAAGTCTAAGGACTAGTTGCACGACTATTACATAAGAACATATTCCATAAGCACTTGAGTGAAATACCAAATGAAGTTCTCATAACAGGTCATGTTTCGTGAACTTGTTCTTTAACCAGTACCTACATGTTATCCTTAAGTATCCTATATACTTCAATTTATGAGATCGATTACTTACTTCCCAAGTAAGGAGGCTTAACATGTACCAGTCTTTAAACATTGTCAATGCCTTGTCTTGGTAATAGAATGGCTAAGAACAATTTTAAGAACATGGCTTTAATGCATAGTGATCTCATAATTGTAATAACTTTGCAATTCTCTAACAAGGCTTTTATGTTCCATGGGCTTCATCCAATTAGTACTTCATAACTACTTATTATTGCATTAAATGACAATATATATTAATTGACCAATCCAATTGGTTCAATGGCATATACCAACAATCTCCCACTTGCACTTGAGTCAATTGCTAACATATCCAATATCAAACTTTTTCGCTTAGCAATTGTGTCTCTACTAAGACAACTCAAATTGTAATATTTGAGAATATGTTAATTTATATGTTTGACAATCTCCATTATCATAATTGAAATATTACTTTAGATTACAACGAAACCTTGATTCCATTATTATGGCTCTTGTTGTTACTTTAACAACTTGGAATCGTTTATTGGTTCATTAAACCAATGATCCAAATATCTCTTCTTTTGTATCCTAAACAAAAAGTTTGTATCTGATTATAGATATAATCATATAGTTATCTCTTGTTTTGAAACCAGTCTAATACTGCTGCTCAATCATAACTTTATATTACTTTTAACATTTAGGATTCTCTCTATGTTAAACTCCTTTAACATGTAATCCTAAATTCTTTTGTTGAATCCCTTTTTAGGCTCTAACTCTTTACTCCCATTTTGTTTTTCTTAGACTGAAAAATGTATCTTATACACTATTAATGAGTAACTTATCTTGCTCCCACTAACCTTATGATGTGCACAAAATATGTTTATCTTATTCAATGCATTCAACTATTTTGAATTTATTACATTGAATGTCACGACTCAGAACTCCCCATCGAGCCCGTGACAACCGTCGCGAGGCCTCGACAAACATTCTTCACCCCGAATGTCGATCAAAACCTCGCAAGGCTCTCGTATCAGCTTTCGCACTTCCTCGGTGAGCAATAGTTATCAAATATCAAAATTCAAAGGATTACAAATCATTTCCAAATCAGAACATAACATATTATTTTCTAGCTCACAGGGGCATTTTCGTCATTTTTTTTTTCGAAAATCTCAAAACTTGTTAAAAATGTAGTCGGTAAGCCGAAAATATATATTTAATAATTTAAAAACAAATTAAGTATTTAAAACGTTCATTTGAAGTGAAAATTTGACCATTTAAATATAATAAAAATATTCATAAAATAAACTATTTTCTTGTAAAATAATTTTCATAAAACTATCGGTACATAATTCTTATAGCGTAAAAGTTAATTATATTCATGTATACTATAAAGCAGATAACCAAAGCATAAAATTTCTTTTACAGTGACACGTGGGCCCACATCTAACCAAAATGCATCGGAAGCTGGAAACCTACAGCTTTTATCGATTCGAGTCCAAATGAAAGTCTTTGTCAAAGTCAGCTAACTATGAAATTCCCCGAGCCTGAAATGTGAGGAAATGAGGGTGGTGAGATTATAAAATCTCAGTAAGTAAACAGATACCATCTAAACTATCTAAAGTCGAGTAAATAGAGACAATTAAAATAAGTCATCACATTGTAATTTCATTACCTTTCAACTCATTTCAACCAAATAAAATCAATCCATATAAATCAAGTAATCAACCTGGCTAATGAATTTTTTAAAACTTTGGCTCGTGCCAAAACTCATACTCGGTGATACCTTGCGCAAGGCATCCAATCGAGTCCGCCAAGGCTGTTAAAATTTTTGTATACACTTAAAATATATTTTTAGTTTGAGAAAAATACAGTCGTTCTTTGGCGTTGGCTGAGTTCCCCTTCACGTGGTGGTTTGACGTGAAGTGAACCTTAAGCTGTACCCCAGGAGATACCTTACGCGTCTCTCTGTTCGAGGTAAGAATATAATGGAGTTTACCGTGCTCCTCTAATAGGCTGGTCCACAGAACCCCTTCTGCAGTGAATAATTAATATATACTCCATTAATCAATAAAATTCATTCTAGCATGACATGACAATTTATTGCAACCTAGCCTCTCAAGGCTGAATACTCAGTACAAATAATTCTAAACCAAAATCAGTTTAGCCATTCATGTTCATATATTGTCATAAGCCATTCAATTTAAAACCATAAATTTACAACAGAAGCAGACAGTCTCCAATTACTCTATTTTCAAAACCAGTATTCGATTTTTCAGAAAATTTATAAAATCATTTTATAAAATCACAATTTCTCTTAAAGCATAGCAATGTACCATTTAAACCCATTTTTCATAAAATCACACAATTATATAAAACTACTCTAGATAATTAAGACGATAATGAGTTCACTCACAGTTCTAGGAGTCGATGTACTCCTAATCTCAGTCTCCAAGCGCAATCTCTGTACTTTTACCAGTGTACTTTGCTCATCACCTATCCACAATGTACAATACATAATTCACCACATCAATGCTTGACCATTATAAAATCAATTTAGGCTCGGTATATATGCATGATATGATATGCAACTTATCCGATTACCGCTTATATGCGGTGCTGACCTAATTCGGCCTATTATCTTCAATTTAATTCCAAATCAATTCTTCTCACTTTCTACACTCTAATTATACTTAAATTACCTTAGTAAGTGTGAATGAGATTCAATTTATCAGTCTCGATAGCAAATTACGAAAATAACCCCAGTGGGTAAAATTCATATTTTTGCTCCAAAAATTCCCATTATTTTTCTAAGCTCATAATTCATCATAATTCCTCAAATAAACATCAAGATCATTAGCCAATATTCGCCTAGAAAATTCGGCCAATAATGGTAATGGAGGAAAATAAATTCTTTTCTTATTGTTTTGTTCCTAAATATGCTAAACTAACTAAAAACACTAACATAACTTAAAATCAAATTAATCTAACAACTTTCTCTCTCCTAACCCATTTGATCAGCCACCAATTCATCATAAAAATGTGTAATTTAATCATGGAAAATAAGAAGAAATGCTTGGGAATAAGAAAACTCAAGCTTAATAGAAAAATTCTCACATTTTTCACTTAATTTCTTTGAAAATTCACACTTTTTCTTTGATTTTCTCTCTCTAGGGTTTTGTTTTTATTTTCTCTCTCTTCTTGCTGGTTTGGCCGGCCATGGGGTGGAAGATGGGCTGATTTTTGTGCCTTTTAAAAAGAAAAATAATAAATTAATAAAGGTGTGACACGTGGCATCATTTCATTGGCCTGTTTGTAAAACTTTAAAAATTTTAATCCTTTTTATCTCCACCACACAATTAGTCAATGGTCAAAATGAGGATAAGAGATGACTATGTGCTGAAAAAATGTCCTGGTGGTGGAAAATTACTGTTTTGCCCCTGGGGTGGTAAAATTACCATTTTACCCCTATACTCCAAATTATATCAGAATTAAAATTTTTCACTTCTAAACCTCAAATCATACTCCAATAAGTCAAATGGGCCAAAAATCTTTTCTAAAAATTCCCATTTTGTCTCTAGGTGGAAAATGACCATTTTGCCCTTAGATAGCGAGAATCTCGGTTTGACTCTAAATTGATCTTCGAACTCCGAATCACCATATTAAACTATTCTGGGACCTTAAAATTCTTAATTTCATTGTAAATTCTCTATTTGATCTAGTTTGAGACTTAAATCAACTTTGTTGTACCTCTAGGTATAATATCGACTTTTGTAAATTTTTCGGAACTCTCCTAGCATGCAAACATGCTATCCATCACATGTATGTCATGACAAATATTTTTATAGAGTCAGGCTTGTCATCTTCTCCCCCACTTGGATCAACCATATGATCCTTCTTCATGACTGATTTCGATATCCGTCTAAATATTAATATTTTAATATTATTTTATTAATAAAATATTATTTTATTCTAAAAATTTTATCTTGTCTCCTTGGTACCCAAAATACCTTATTATGCCTCACTTGACTTCCGAATCGCCTTTTATCTCACAAATTCTCCTCCGATAAAATTATTGTTATTTTCTCACTTGCAGAATATTTTATCCTAAACTACTCCTTTCATCTTTTATCACTTTTAAACATTTTAATTGACCTCAATTTGCATTTGATCAACTTTATTTATCACCATATCAAAGTATGGGGTATTTCATTGAATAAAGATTATTATCCAATCATTCATGTTGGATTTTTTAGTAGACTCATCTTACATGAGTAGGGCATCAATATGCATCCTATTAATGGTTTGTATTTAATGGATTTATCTTATGAATTATGCATCTTTATGCATCCTATTCAATCAATTTTTGTACATAGATCTTATCTATTGGATTTCATAATTTCACGACCCTTTGACCTTTAAAGTGTCATTAGCTCCCACTATTTCTATCATGTATAGAAATCTTGCTAAGTAAGCTTATTTACTTTCCTTTGGGGTGTTATATCCCTAACTTTTATGTATACTTACATGTCATTAGTCATTCATCATTGGTTATGGGATGAAATCCTCTCAAAGGTTAGTTCATGCAATTAATTGGGTTTGGAATGCTTTATAATTTATCTTTTATGATTTCAATATGATAATCAATTGTTATTTAGTTCTAAGTAATCTTAATTTAGATCTAAAATTTTAATAAGAATGCTTCTTGACTAAATATGTTTATAATCCTATTATGAATTCATTGAGTTATGACTCAATTTTATTTAGTCAACTCATTAATTCCCTTTTTGATTCATAATCAAAAGAAAAATAATCTCACAATGATATTATCATTATGACTTAGTATTGATTATCATATATTCAAGGTTATACTTAAGGATAAATAATTTAGAACAATTTCAAAATAAAATGAGATATAATGTAAATATATAAATATATATATATAAGCTAAGCATCTCATGCTAGCAAAATATAAGTCTATGTTTCCTAAACATAAAATAAATATTTAGCCATAAGCCCAACACCAAAACATCTCATCTTGACAATCATGTCATGAAAACATTCAATGTTCTAAAATTATTTATTGTTCCGCAATCGAATCTAGGTCGACAAGCTTGATCACCATTAACTAAGGTTGTCCCCTTCATGATCTTATTCTTCATTGCTCCTTCTCATTAGTTCCTTCAGTATGTCATACATATTAAAACCATTAATAAAGAGTAAGGTATCATATACAAAGTAGTGAAAAATTAATCACCATGTAATTCATATCTAAAGTGGAAGCTTCATTTTGTTTCTTCCCTTTGATGGATTCAAGATAATCCCTGCAATTGTGCCTCCAATGCCAAAGTTTGCCGCAGAAATGGCATTTATCATTATCCTTGTCTTTCTTCACTCCTCCAGTAAGCTTTATACCTTTTGAAGTTGATGCCTTTTCACCCTTGTCTTTCTTAGAATTTTTTTTTCTTTTTTTTATTTTTCTTAAAAGAGACAAGATGAATTGAAGGTGTCTCCTTCGCAATGGTGTTCTCAGCCTGTGTGAGTATATTCAATAAGTCTAAAAGGGTTACCTTAATCTTGTTCATGTTGAAGTTCAACACAAACTGTGAATAGCTCTTTGGTAGCGAAGAAAGTACAAGGTCTATGCTTAAATCATGATCCCTAACCCAACCTAACTACTCAAGTCGAGTGATAGATCCTATCATCTTAAGCACATAAGGCCTTACTGGGCTTCCCTTAGACATCTTATATCAAAACAATTCCCTTGAAATGTTGAATCTTTTTGTGTGACTTTTTTTATCGAACATTTCTCTAAGGTTTAGGATAATATCCAGAACATTCATAGCTTCATGTTGCTTTTGAAGATTTGGAGCCATACTAGCCAACATCACACATCTGGCTTGATCGAGATCATCCATATAAACTCTATAGGCCTCCTGTTCCTCATTTGTAGCATCATCGCTAAGCTCCTTAAGAATACGACCATCTAAGACATAAGCCCTTTTCTCTTGTTTCAAGATAATCTTGATATTGCGAGACCAATCAATGAAATTTGGGCCTGTCAACTTGTTTGCATCAAGTATGCTTCTAAGTGACAAACTATTTGCCATGATAGATTTATATCCTATATAAACCAACATATATGATTATTAGTCATTAACGCAAATTATATAATCATAAAGATAAGGTTTTAGAATCTTATATGATTATTCTCAATATTTTATCAAGATAATAACCCTCATCTACTATTTCAAGAAATTTAACCTTTGGACTTCTTATTGAGCTAGGACCTTTTTCATCCCACCATGACCTTGAGTGACTCAACAAGCCATAATGAAACTAATTAGGTAGTTAACTTAGCTTATCAATTGTATCTTATATAATTCCTAGATCAGTTAGGTGACAACGCTTTGTCTAAATACATCATATATATTTTGCCTAACTATACCTCTAATACTACGTGGTCATGTGTGACACATCCGAACAACATGGTACTAGTTGAGGAAGACCCATCAATAACTTAAACGTACTCGTGTAAAAGTTTGGCCTTGAGTGACTCAACAAGCCTCCAATTGAAAGAGCAGCCTGGTTGTCTTGGTATATGGTGGAAAGTAACTTTTTGACTCAATATATTAATAAGGGATTTTTATTTATTAATTCATTAATTAAGGTCTCATTGATTTGAAGTTGTTATTGACATGCATAACATTTATCACATTTCACATATATCATATATACATAAATATATATATACTGAAAAATAAATCTATCTCATGCCAACTACTAGGATGATTGTGGACTTTACTAATTCTAATTCCTTGAGCCATTAAGGAAATTAGTTGGTCAAATTCCTAGGGGATTTACACAAATATCGTCTTCTAGTTTTGCTTGTAATCTCTTTGAATCTCCATGGCGCCTTTGGATCTCCATCTTCAATTTACAAAAATTTTTCTAACTCTAGTTTTACACTTTGATGTAATTAATTACATTTTATAATCAAGAAACCTCGAGTTACATTCGAGGGGAGTTAGGTGAGAAAAGAATTTTACAACCCAGAGAAAATAGAGATAAGGAAGGGTGCGCAGACCTTATTTTAAAATAAATACCATGAGAAATAAATTTAACCATCCATGACGTAATCTTCAAAGGTCTAAGTCCATAATCATCCTCATACTTTATAATAACAATCAAAAGCATAGAAATAAATGCAAACTCAATATCACTTGGTGATCTTGTGTGTTATTTAAGAAAAACATCAATTAATTCACTTAAAGTGCTAGACTCAAATTATTTGGTATTGTTTTATTTCAATTTAGTGTTTAAGAAATTCTCATTTTCAAAACACTTAAAGTAAACATTTTACTCCTTATTTCTTATTAGAAATTCATTGAAATAAAACTTTCCTTTTTAAGACTTTCCATTTTAATTCTTTCCATAATTAAAACTCCTTTTAATCTTGGAAACTTCTTTATTTTAGGTAAACTTCCTAAAATATATCCAAGACAACATTTTAATTTCTAACATTTAGAACATGTATTAGTTTCCTAAATTGTATGTTGTTTAAGTTACCTAAATGGTGACTTAACTAATTTTTGGAAACTTCTAGTCAAACCAAAATTTTAAGGAAAGTTCAATGTTATCACATAACTTTAGGAATTTCTTTTAAAGTAGGAAACTATTTCCTGTGAATTTTCCAAATTAAAATACTATCCTTAATTTTAGGAATTGCTTTTAGAGTAGGAAACAATTTTCTATTTTTTATGAATCACCCAAAATTAAAGTAGATGGCATTTAAGTGCTCTTAAAACTCCATAAATCATGAGTCAAACTCATGAAAAAGCTGCTGAAATTTTCACCAAGTGTGTTGAACAATTAAATAAAAAATTCATGAAGAATTAAGCCCCCAAAAGCGATCATAGCTACCTAACATTTTCTACATTGAATCTTTGTTGTTTTGGAACTTGAAAACATGATTTTTATGAACCTTTTTCATAATAAATCAAGTTTGGCCAAAACATGAAGTAATTTAATTTGATAAAAAAATTTATAATAATTAAAGACTTGTTCATAACACTTACCCAATGTTAATAAAAATAATCGGCACATTAGTCCCCAAAACATCTCAAAACTATTCGGTTTTAACTTGGTTTCGCAAGCCTTTTAATCCATTCATTAATTCTTCAATTAAACATGATTTTAAACCTTTTAAAACATGTTTTAATGAATTAATTACATGCTGTCCGGATTTCAATTGAAACAAAAAAAATAAATTTTAAAGAAAGCCTTTAAAATTGATATATACCATTAATACACAAATCAATCCTATTGATTATCACTAAGAATCAAGCATGCCAATTACATAAAAAACATCAAACAAAAGCTCTGATACCACTGCAGGGATTCGACCTCATACTCAAATGAGAAAATAATCAAAAATTAAAAATGTAACGCAGTGAAAAAATAAACTGGTATTTAATGAGAGAAACAGTTGAATTCTATAGGATCTATGTTTGTGTTTTTCATGTAACTTTTAAATTAATTATGAATACTTATAAGTTTAATAGTTACATACCTTGCTCTAGATATCGTAATCAAAAGCCAATTAAATTCAAAATATTTGCTTCTTCACCTTTAGGATTTGTCAAATCTTCAGTCACTCAAGTGTTTGGCCTCTAATAGTAATCCACACAGTGACCGAATAAGACCTTCTCAAAGGTAAGACTTTTATTTGTACTAGCAAGTTTTGTTTTTAAACCAAAAAGATAAAAAATTCTTGCCGAATCTTATTTTTGTCAGACAAAGAAAACTATTTTTCTTTTCTTATTTTATGAAACGATTGAGAAGTGGCTGGAGGTTTGGAGTTTTAGTTTGCTAACATAACATATTTATATAGCTAAACTAAGTTGTAACCCTAAATACAACAGTTGTATATTAATTTAATTAAGTTTCTGTGAACTTAAGTAATTTACCACTTTATTTGATCTCTTTCAATTAAGTCCAACTTAATTAAATGTTCTTATTTAATCTCAATTATGTCACTTAATGTGTGTGACTCATTAGTCTTCTAAACTGTTGGCAATAAATATAAATCCTAATCAAATATCAATTTGATAGTTTATATTTATAAATCATGAGCAGCATCTAGCAAAACATCATAACCACCCAAATGTTAGAGAGTCAATTAAAGAATTTGACAAAGCCCTCCAGTGATAAGCCTCTCAGTGCAATACGATCTTTTCATCAAATATCCCGAATATATCATTAAGCATGGCTTGGTGTTTATTGATGACATTCCATATTAGTTCTCATAATTCATGACTAACGTTATGAATTTAGGAAACTAACTTTCCCTAAATTCATCATGCTTTGGCCAAATACTTTATACAAGTTAATCAAGGATTGAGAACAAGTGAGATACATCCCCTCATATCACTTGGGGTGATGAATCCTCTCTTGACCACTCATTCACCTTCGCATAATCAAGGATTGAGAACAAGTGAGATACATCCCCTCATATCACTTAAGGTGATGAATCCTCTCTTGACCACTCATTCACCTTCGCATGCTTCATGGCATACCCAAAAAACACCATGTTTAGGCATCTAGTCGCTTCCAAACCTGTATGGGTGAAATCAAAGTATGTCATTCCCCATACAAGATGACTTGGTGTCTCAAGTCTGAGGACTAGTTGCACGACTATTACATGAGAACATACTCCATAGACACTTGAGTGAAATACCAAATGGAGTTTTTATAGCAGGTCAGTTCAGTGAACTTGTTCTTTAACAAGCACCTACATGTTATCCTTAAGTATCCCATATATTTTAATCTATGAGATCGGTTGCTTACATCCCAAGTAAGGATGCTTAACATGTACCAGTCTTTGAGCATTGTCAATGCCCTATCTTGACAATACAGTGACTAAGAACAATTTTAGGAACATGACTTTAATGCATAATGATCTCATAATTGTAACAACTTTGCAATTCTTTGGCTAGACCTTTATGTTCCATGGGCTTCATTCAATTAGTACTTAATAACTCCTTATTATTGCACTAACATGAAGGAAAACCTTTATCACATATAGTTATGTGATTAAGTATGTATTAATGACAATATATATTCTTTGATCAATCCAATTGGCTCAAAGGCATATACCAACATTTCGTACAAGGTAATTTCCATGAAGCAAGGCAAGTGATTAACAAGTTTCGTGTCAGGGTTCATACCATTTAATTCATTGAGTCTCATGATTTTGTTCGACAAAAAGAATTTCATAGATTGAAGATGATGCGAACACTTAAATAATTTTAGTGTACAATCGATATTGGATTCTTTATTTTGCTCTATTGAACCTTATAATTATCTCACAAAAAACACCTTATTAGTCAAAGATGGTGTGATCACTTCAAATACCCAGTCTCATTTCACTAAAGGTATAGGAGAAGGGCAAGGGCAACACTCCATTTATGAATATCGGTGCCTAACCTACTTCCATACTTAATAGTGTTGCCTGATTGTGTTTCTTTACCATAACAGATATTTATTTTTTCTCGTACGTAAGCCAAACCTAACACTCTTTACCATAAATTTGTACCCCTCCTAAATTTTGATCCACGTGACATGTCATGGGTTTTTTTTTTGGGTGAGCTGTCGTGATACTTTTTGTTAACAATTAATAAAATCTTATTTTTCATGTTAAAAATTGAAACATTATTTGAAAAAACTACTTGTTGATCATAAATGCATTTTTTTTTACAGTCTCATGGGGTACAAACTAAAAAGTTCCTTCACAACACTTCAAAATGACAATTTGATTCTTTTGATTCAAAATGATGCCTTGAATCCTTTGGCTGTTAACACCATTAGTTAACGGTTAAAAAAATTATGACTAATACTACATAAATATTTTAAGACACAAATGCACTCTAAAAGAAAATCTGCTCATATTTTCTTTAAAAACTTAATAAAATTCAATTTAATATTTAATAAAATTCAATATTTGATAGAGAATAAAAAAACTTAAAACTTAATAAAATTCTAAAACAAGATTTGTGAATGCGGTAGTTTATCTCACTTTGATACTTAATAAATTCAATATTTGGCAGAGAAGAAAAAAAAACTTAAATCTTTTCATATATAGTAATCAAGTTAAAATTATGTCACCCTAACCTAGTCTCAAAGAACAAATTTTGGGTAAAAATTTTTCAACAAAATTAGTAAACGAGTAAGAAATTAATATCTTGACCCAACACTATCAAATTTGAAATATCCATTATTGAACAAAAGATTTACTTTGTAGTACATTCTTTTCAATGAAAAGAAATTCTTAAATAGTTGGAAAAATAAAGTGTTTGATGAAAATAGATTTTATGTCAAAAAAGAAGTTTATGGTTTTTAAGGTAGATACAACTTCAAATTTCAAAGTCTTCAAATAAAAAACATTTATTAAGGTTTTAGAGGGAACAATGAGCAAATCTTTTTAAATTTTTTTTTAAATTAAAAAATAATATAAAAGGTATTTATCACGATTCGAAATTTTCCTCGAGTTCGTGACAATCGCCGCGATACCCCGATCGACACTCATTACCTGGAATGTCAACCGGAACCCTGCAAGGCTTTAATATCAACTTCTCATTTCCCCTATGAGTAGCCAAATATCATGTTCTAAAAGATTTTAAGCTATTTTCAACTTAAAATAAATAAAATAATAATTTTCGTCTCACAGGGGTATTTTGGTCATTTTTCCTAAAAATTTTGAAACTAGCTAAAATGTAATATACAAGTACAAAACAC
The DNA here is from genome assembly GCF_053813885.1 of Theobroma cacao. Classification (NCBI taxonomy): domain Eukaryota; kingdom Viridiplantae; phylum Streptophyta; class Magnoliopsida; order Malvales; family Malvaceae; genus Theobroma; species Theobroma cacao. The sequence goes on from NC_142643.1 coordinate 6,967,698, forward strand.
ATAATTCATAATCAAAATGAGTTTAAAAGTCTAAAATCTTCATTTAAAACGAAATTATGATTATTTGGATATAATAAGAAAATAAAAGGAATATTAAGCAAAATATTCTATTTTCTTATAAAACAATATTTTTAGAACACTGCGTAAATAATAATTTTTTTTATAGCGTAAAAGCAAAATAAATTCCTATATACAGTAGTACAGATAACTAGAGTATGAAATTTAATTTATAGTAACAAGTGGGTCCTCCGAATATTCAAAAGTAAAAAGGACTATGAACCTACAGTTTGGAAAATGCAATTCCCATGGTAGTCCTCGATGCGATCAGTTATCTACAGTCTATTCTGAGCCTGAAATGGGTTGAAATGAGGGTGGTGAGATTATAAAATCCCAGTGAGTAAACAAATATCATCTAAAATATCTAAAGTCGAGTAAATAGAGACAGATAAAATAAATCATCTTACTTTAATTTATCATCTTTCAACTCATTTCAACCAAATAAAATTCAATTCATTTAAATCGAGTAATCAACATGGCTTATGAATTTCTTAAAACTTGGCTCATGCCAAAAATTATTCTCATACTCAGTTATCAGGGATACCTTGGCCGAGGGCTATCCCAAACCGAGTTCGTCAAGGCTATTAAAAAGTTATATACTCATAAATCATGTTTTTATTTAGAAAATATAGCCGTTCCTTGGTGTTGGCCGAGTTCCCCCTCACGTGGTGGTTTGGCGTGAAGTGAACTCTAAAAGTTATACCTCGGGAGTTACCCTACTCGCCTCTCCAACCGAGGTAAAATATGTTAGGATTCCATGCCCCTCTAATAAGCTAGTCCACAGAACTTAGCCCACTGCAACAAGCAATACCCACCATACAATAAAATTCAATAACATGATATGGCAATTATTGTAATTCACAGCCTTTCAAGGTTAAATATATAGTTCATATATTTCAACACAAATATCAATTCAGCCATTCATGCAAATATTGTCATAAGCCATTTGATTTAAATCATAAACTTACAACATATCAGTGGTCTCCAATTAATCTATTTTTCAAAATCATTATTCAATTTCAAGACAATTTATAAAATTATTTCGTTTAAACACATTTTGTTTATAAAACATAAAGATTTGCCATTTAAACTCATTTTCTATAAAATTATAAAATCGGATAAAAATCACTTTAGATAATTAAGACGATAGTAAGATTACTCACTATTTCAGGAGTCAAATTTCTATAGTACTCCGACTATCGATCCTCGGGTACAATTTCCTTGCCCTTGTCGGAGGACTCACCACCTTGACACAGTACAAAATCGAGAAACTTACTACATTGGTACTAAATCGAAATTAAACTAATTGAGACTAATGCATGATATGGAATGCAAAATGTCTGATTAATCGCTTAAATGTGATATTCGACCTAAGTCACACTATACTCGGTCTAATCGGCTAAAATCTCCAATTTGACTCCAAATCAATTCTTCTCATTTTCTACACTCCAATTATACCTAAATTACCTCAGTGACTGTGAATAAGATTCAATTTATCAGTCCCGGATCAATAATCACACATGTCTATACGTTAAGCAAAAATTCAAATTTTCACACCAAAATTTCTCATTTAATTTCTAACCTCACCAAACATCAAATATCACCAAAATATCATTAAATATCATCAATTTTAGCCTTAATATTCTCCCTAGAAAATTCGGCTTCTTATGGGTAATGGGAGAAAATGAATTTTTCTTGTTGGCTTTTCTTGCTACACATCACTAACTAACTAAAAACACTAACATAACTCGAAATCAAATCAATCCAACATCATTCTCTCTCCATACCCATCAGGCCAGCCATGAATTCACCATGAAAACATGAAATTTAACCATGAAAAATAAGGAGAAATGCATGGGAAAGGTAGATCACAAGTCAAAATCAAGAAATTTTACCTTTGATTGCTTGATTACTTGAAATCCACCAATTTTCCCTTGAATTTTCCCACCTGGGGTTGTTGTTCTTCTTTTCTTCCTTTGTTCTTCCCTTTGTTTTCCTTTGGCCGGCCATATGAAGAAAATGGGCTGATTTTGTGCTAAATTTAAAGTTAAATAATAAATGGTTATAAACTTGACACATGTCACCTTATTATTGGTCCATGTGTCATTTCTTAACTATTAAGCTTTCTCTCTCCACCATATAAATTCCTTCCATTATCCATGATAATATTGGATAAAATTCATGTGCTGGACAAGTTTCGGTGGTGTAAAATTACAATTTTGCCACTGAGGTGGCCAAATTACCATTTTACCCCTATTCTCCGAAAAATATTGGAATTAAAATTTTGCACTTCTCAACCTCAAATCATACTCCAATAAGTCAAATGTGATCAAAATCTTTCAAAAAATTTTCTATTTTATCCTCGAGTGGCAATATTACCATTTTACCCTTAGATAGTGAAATTTTCGATTTAACTCCAAATTAATCCTTGAACTCCAAATCACCATTTTAAATCATTCTTGGACTGTAAAATTTTCAATTTCACCCTATAATCTCTATTTGATCCAGTTCGAGGCTTAAATCAACTTTGTTGTACCTCTAGGTACAATACCGACTTTTGTAAATTTTTCGAAACTCTCCTAGCATGCAAATATGTTATCCATCACATGTATGTCATGACAGGTATTTTATAAGGTCGGGCTTTATAGTATTTACATCTTAAAATATTTATGTATTATGAAGTCTATTTTTTTTAATAATTGACTAACGGTATAAACTGTTAAGGACCAAAAATGTCATTTTTAAAAAAGGAGGACCAAAGTGTCCTTTTGAAGTATTTTGAATAGACTTTTTTGGATTTTACTTGATTCTTATGTAATCTCACCTCATATTCTCACTATCCAAGTTTCAAACAATATTAAGATAATATATAATATTAAAATAATTATATAAATTATTTAATTAGAATTATAATATAATATTAGTACCTAGTTAAACTACAATACTTGAATAGATCGTTAAACTATGAATAGGATTAGTTAGTTATATATATATATATATATATATACATCATTCATTTTTATAACAATATACTTTTATATTATATACAAAATTGTCTTTTATTCTAACCAAATGAAACCTTATCATCTTTGAAAAATTATTCTTCTAAGGTTTTAGAAAAATAGCTGTGTCAAAAGGTTTATTATGAAAAAGGATAATGTCTCTGAATTAGATAATATAAATCTAATTATTCCATTAAAGATTATATTCTTTATCGAGATTAAGTATCCTATCCTCCAAGGATAGGTAGCAATCTTTAAAAAAAAGAAAAAAAAACGAGATTGAGATAATCAAATTAAGACTCAACCATTTTTTCAGAAGAAAAACGAACATGAAGTCAATACAAGGCCTTTAATTAATGACACCAGAGGTAAACTCGTATGTTGCACACAACTTGCCCAGCTTATACCCCTCAAGATGTGGCCCACCCGCCAAACATATCACAACTTCCCTCCTAAGGGTCCATGTGGCAAAATTTGGGAGTCTTGTTGGAAGTCCTCATAAAGCCTCCACGTGGCCAAATGTGGAAACCCCATTGGTGCTTCTTTTTATAAAGTATAAATAAGCTTGAACCTTCAATGCTTTCCTATTTACTACATTGTTTGGGACAACTCCTTAGTTTTCACTCTAAAAAATAAAGTTCGAGATTAAAGCATCTCTTCTTTGCTACAAAAGGTAGAAATATCCGCTACTTCATCTCAAAATGATTAATGCACAATAAAATTAATTTATGATTAAAATGTTAATGGCCTTAAATTGAATAAAAAGGTAGATAAAAATTAATTAAAAAATAAAATAAACAAATTATGATTTTTTTAAATACATATATATATTATTGGTGTATTTTTGAAATAAAAGGTTATGTCACATAGTGTGACTATTAAATGTAGGTGAGTTTTTCATGTAAATAGTTATGTCTCTTGAAAAAGTGACATATTGAAAAAACACTTCTAAATCTAAAGGTTATGTGTTAAATTTAACGTTTCATTTGATTCCTAGTTTTGATTTGACAAACAAGTGATCGAAATTGTTTTTTAGATGTTCAGATAAGTCCAAACAGTCTTTGAAAAAAGTTTTAATGAAAGAGCTAAGTACTTTAAATAGAAAACAAGTAAAGAGTCTCTTCAAATCTAAAAACTGTTTTCAATCTCTTCATCTATCAATAGATGAAGAAAATCTATTGATAGTTGGTTATTTTAGCACCTGGACATCAAAGACTGTGAATATCTATCTATAGATGTGCAACATCTATCGATAAATAGTGACTATGAACAATATAAAAGGACCTTGACTTGAAGATATTGATAGATACATGATATCTATCAATAGATAGCAGCTTGAGGATAGTTCAAAAAGACCTTAACTTGCATCTATAGGTAGATAGCCACCCAAGGATACTTCAAAATGATCATGAGTTGAATCTATATATAGATGGGCATGAATTTAAAAGTTATTGAAGGCAATCTATCGATAGATCAAGAAATCTATTGTTAAATGATTACCATTGGACCTTAGAACAGTGTGCTGAATGGCTATTTTCACATTTAATGCACCCCCAACCACCTTTGAAGCTTCAACAACTTTAAATTCAAGCTCCCACAACATTTATGAATGTTAAAAGACTCTGAAACACAACGCCAAAAAGAAAAATTTAGCTAAAATCATTCAATACTCTTTTTACTCTTCTTCTAACATTTAAGTCTTCTATTGTATCATTTATTAAGCTTCATTACTTATTCTTTTCTTCACCAACCATTGCACTTAACTTATTACTCAGCCTTTAAGAGGTATTCTAGCTGCACGTATATTTCTTTCATTATTTTCACTTGAGTGGTTATACCTTAACCGATTGAAAATGTCGTTTTTGAGTGGCTATACCTTAACCTAGATAAAAGGTAGAGTGGTTGTACTTTAATCATAAAAAGGCATTGTATTGAAAGGTTGTACTTGATCCACAAAAGGCATTGTTTTGAATCTTTTTCTAAATAGTGGATTTGAAACTCCTTAGTAAATCTAAGGGAGAAAACATAGGCAAGGAGACTGAACCTTTATAAAAACCATTGTGTTGATTTTTCTCTCTCACTCATTCAATCTTGTTTCTGTTTCTAACTTTTTTATTAGATACGAAATCAATTATCTTGTTTATTTACAAAAAGAGAATTTGACTTGAAGAAACCTCATTTTCTTGAAATTGAAAAGAAATTTTTCAAAATATCTTAGTAAATCTAAGGAAAAGGACGTAAGCAAGGAGGCTGAATCTTTATAAAAACCATTATGTTGATTTTTTTCTCTCACTCATTTAATCTTGTTTGTGTTTCTAACTTCTTTTATTAGATAAGAAATCAATTATCTTGTTTATTCACAAAAAAAATTATTTGACTTGAAGGAACCTCATTTTTTAGAAGTTGAAAAATTTCAAAATAGTTAAAATATTCCAATTCACCCCTTGAGCTTATTGCACTAACATTATGAAACAACTAAAAACCAGCACAACTCAAAAGTTTGGATATGAAAAGTTATCTTTTCATGTTGTAGCTCAAAGGTTATGTTTTATGGAATAAATGGTTGTCTTTTTATAAGATGATTATCAAAACAATACCTTTATCTAAGGATTATGTCTTGCAAAATGCAGAGGTATCTTTAAGACAAAGTGTCATAACTCGATACTCCCCTCAAGCCCTTGACAACCGTCGCGGTGTCCCGATAGACACTCATTACCCGGAATGTCAACCCCAAACCCTGCAAGGCTTTAATATCAGTCTCTCATTTTCCTTGTGAGCAACCATTGTCAAATATTGTGTTCTAAAAGATTTTAAGCTGTTTCCAACTTAAAACAAATAAAATATTAATTTTTGTCTCATAGGGGTATTTTGGTTATTTTTCCAAAAATTTTGAAACCAGCCAATAATGTAGTATATAAGTGCAGAACACATATTTCAAAATCAAAAATAAATTTAGATGTCTAAAATATTTGTTTAAAACAAAATTATGATTATTTGGATATAATAAGAAAATAAAATAAATATTAAGTAAAATATTATATTTTCTTATTAAATAATATTTTCAGAGTTATACGTAGATAATTTTTGTAGCGTAAAAGCAAAGTAAATTCATACATATTGTAATACAGTAAACTAGAGTATTTAATTTAATTTACAATGACCAGTGGGCCCTCAAATAACCAAAAGTAAAGAGGACTGTGAACCTATAGTTTGAAGGAATGTAAATCCAATGGTAGTCCTCGATGAACTCAGCTATCTACAGCCTAATTTGAAGCTAAAATGGATGGAAAGGAGAGTGGTGAGATTTTATAATCCCAGTGAGTAAACAAACATCATCTGAAATATCTAAAGTCGAGTAAAAGGAGACAATTAAAATATTTCATCTCAATATGTATTTCATAACATAAATATTCATTTCATTTAAATATTCAACATGGCTTATGAGTATCTTAAAAGCTTGGCTCCTGCTAAAATCATTCTCCGGGATACCTTGGCCAAGGCATCTAACCGAGTCTGCCAAGGCTGTTAAAAAGTTCGTATATACATAAACATATTTTTAGTTTGAGAAACATAGCCATTCCTTAGCGTTAGCAAAGTTCATCATCACGAGGTGGTTCGGCATGACGTGAACTCTGTCCATACCTCAAGAGATACCCTACGTGCCTGTCCGACCGAGGTACATATATATATATCCGGATTCCGTGCCTACTGCAGCAAGCTAAACCCACCATACAATAAAATTTTGACAGCATGACAGGGCTAATATTTTACTACCCAGCCTGCAAGGGTAAAATAAAACAATTCATTCAATTCATAAAATACAGCCCAGCCAGTCATGCCAACACAATAACAATATAACATAAGCCATCAATTTCTAATCATAAATTTGCAACATACCAGTGGTCTCCAATTACTCTATTTTCAAAATCATTATTCAATTTCAAGACAATTTATAAAAATCTTTTCAGGTAAACACATTCTGTTTGTAAAAAACAAAAATTTACCATTTAAACTCATTTTCATAAAATTTCACCAAAATTGATTAAAAACATACTTTAGATAATTAACATGATGGTAAGGTTACTCACTATTTCAGGAGTCAAATTTCTAGAGTACTCTGACTACCAATCCTCGGGTACAATTTCCTTGCCTTTATCGGAGGATTCACCACTTAGACATAGTACAAAATCGAGAAACTTACTACATTGGTACTAAATCAAAATTAAACTAATTTAGACTACTAATGCATGATATGGAATGCAAAAATGTCCAAGTAATTGTTTAAATACGGTATTCGACCTAATTCGCACTATTCTCGGTGTAATTGGCTAAAACCTCCAATTTAACTCCAAATCGATTTCTTTCACTTTCAACACTCCAATTATACTTAAAATACCTCAATGACTGTGAATATGATTCAATTTATCAGTCCGAATCATAAATCGCACATGTCTATACATTAGGTAAAAATTCATATTTTCATGCCAAAAGTTTCTCATTAAATTTCTAACCTCACCAATCATTAAGTACCACAAAAATATCATGAAATATCATCAATTTCAGCATCAATATCCTCCCTAGAAAATTCGGCCCCTTATGGAAAATGGGAGAAAATGAATTTTTTTCTTATTGTTTTGTTTCTAAATATGCTAAACTAACTAAAAACACTAACATAACTTAGAATCAAATCAATCCAACTTCATTCTCTCTCCATACCCATTTGGTCAGCCATGAATTCACCATGAAAACTTGAGTTCTAAGTATGGAAAATGAAAAAGAAAGCATGGGTAGTGTAAATCACAAGATAAAATCACAAAATTTTACCTTTATTAGCTTAATCCCTTGAAATCCCACACTTTTTCTTCAATTTTCCCACCTAGGTTTTGTTCTTTCTTTGTTCTTCTTCACTTCATGCTTTGGCCGGCCATAATGAAGAAAATAGGCTGATTTTTGTTGACTTTAAAGCTAAAAAAAATAAATGGATATTAACATGCCATGTGTCACCATTTCATTGGCCCATTTTTATTTCTTAACTATTAAGCTTTCTCTCTCTACCATATAAATCCCTTCAATTATCCATGATAAAATTGGGTAAAATTCATGTGCTGGAAAAGTGTCGGGTGTGTAAAATTACAATTTTGCCCTTGGAATGGCAAAATTACCATTTTACACTTATGCTCCGAAAAATATCGAGATCACAATTTTTTTTTCACTTTTCAACCTCAAATCATACTCCTATACTCAAATCATACTCCAATAAGTCAAATGGGGTAAAAAAATCTTTTCTCAAAATTTCCATTTTGTCCCTAGGTGGCAAATGACCATTTTACCCCTAGGTAGTGAAAATTTCGGTTTCACTCCAAATTGATCCTCAAACTCCGAATTACCATTTTGAGTCATCCATGGACTGTGAAGCTCTTAATCTCACCTTAAAATTCCTATTTGATCTAGTTCGAGGCTTAAATCAACTTTGTTGTACTTCTAGATACAACACCTACTTTTGTAAATTTTTCGAGATTCTCCTAGCATGCAATCATTCTCTCATCACATGTATGTCATGACAAGCATTTTATAAGGTCAGGCTTTACACAAAGAGGTGTCTTGATGAAAGGGTTATGTAATTGAGAAAAGACACTTGCAAACCTATATAAAGGACTTACTGCTAACCATTAGCAAAAAAATCAAGAGCAAGAGAAATATTATGTTCTAAAAATTAATATAAACACTTAAGTTCCTATTTACTATCAAAAGAGTCCAAATTCCTTATAATCTACTTGCTGCAGAAAGTGGGCTATAAGCTTGAACAACTTTACAAACCCTCTAGTATATCTAGCGGTTTACTACCGTTAAGTGCAAAATGAAGTTAGACATTGGCTTTATTGTATCTCTAAGGCTATTTGCATAATTCCTCTTTACATACCAAGTGGTGGTGGTGAAATAAATCTTAAAGATAGTGTCTATTAAAAAGCTCGCCTTAAAGTCAATTTTGTTAATTTCTTAAATTCCATCTAAACCTTATTTGCACTAACAATTTTAAGACTTATTTTTCATGGAATTGGAATTCAAAATGACTTCACTAAAAGACATGGCTACCAACATTATCAAGCTAGAATGTTTTGAAGATGAATCTGTGTATGAGATTCATTTGTGGCAAAATGGTTCTACATCAGATTATAAGATAAATGTTCTTTCCTTACTTGATATGAATGATATTGCGTGTGATATGCATAGTAAACTCATATTGGTTGGAAAGAAGTAAGTCGTCATATCCATAGATGATCATTTTGTTATGATCAATTTCATGAGCTCCAATGCATGCTTAATAGCTTTAGGCAATATAATCTTAACATGGATAAAGCTATTGTTGTTTCTTCTATAATTGATAAATTTTCCCTTCATAGAGAGACATTAAGAAAACTCTAAAACATAAGAAAGAAAAGATGTCTCTCGAGGATCTTGGTAATCATCTTTGAATAGAATAAGATTATTACAAACAAGAAGAAGTCAAGTAAGATAAAACAAAAAAAAAAATATTTTAATGGAAAGAATCTTGAGATTTCAAAGGTCCATGTGATGGAGCACAAACCATCAAACAAGCCAATTTTGTACAACAAAAGAAAACATTCTGTTGGTATGAATGAAAAAAATTCATAAGATCAAAAGGAACAAAAAGGGTTCATGCTTCCACTATAACAAACTTAAACACTTAAAGGCAGAATGTGTACTTTTGAAATACAAGACACAATGTATGAACAAGTTTGTTACTATGGTTTCCGAGATCAATCTTCTCCAAAATGATGGAGCATGGTGGATTGACACTGGTGCAACTAAACATGTATGTAAGGACAAGAATTTCTTCAAGTCCTTGGAAGCGATTAATGATGAACTGTGTTGTACATGGGAAATTCCTCCACTACACAAGTGAAAGGAAAAGGCATCGTGAAACTCATATTTACTTCTAGAAAAGTAAAAAAAAAATGTCTATTATGTACCGAAAGTTAAAAAAAACCTTGTGCCAAGTGGCTTGTTGAATAAGTATGGCTTCAAATTAGTACTTAAAATGGATAAATTCATCCTTATAAAGGGTGAACAATTTGCAAAAAGTGGATATTTTTATCAAAACATGTTCAAGCTTAATATTAGTACGAATGTTATTAGTTCTATTTATATTGATGCCTCATGTAATATTCATGATAGTAAAGTAGCATTGTCTGATCTATGACATAATAGATTAGGTCATGTCCAATATAGAAGAACACACGATATGACTAAATTAAAGTTGATATCTAATATTGATGGAAATAATGATATGTGTAAAACATGCATGCACTACTAAAAAATTAGGTTTTACTGATGGAAAAATCCGTTAGAGAAAGTGTGCATTACGTCAATAATTTTAATTACTAACAAAATTATTGACAAATTTTTTCATTAGTAATCAGTCGAAAATACTCTCGTCAATAATAAGTTTCCATCAATATCTAAAAACTTCGTCGATAACTTTACCGACTAAAATTTTCATCAATATATTCACTTGTGCAGGAACCGATTCATCAATTGAAAAATTTATCGGTGATGTAAAAAATTCGTCGGTAAAAACATGGACCAGAAGTTTGCAATTAGTAAATCCATCGGTAATGTACCCACAGATCTCACAGTTAGCAAAGCCAATGGATTTACCTACGAAATTTTCGACGAAATTAGAAACAACAATTTTTTTTCCTTTCGTTGGTAATGTGAATTATTCAATCGGTAATGAAGCAAATTCCATCGGTAATAAAAAATGAGATGCATTCGTATTAAAAGAATTCCATTGGTAATAATTAACTTTCTATAATTTTTTTTAATTTGTGTTTCTTACATTGAATAATAATAATATTGATCTATTAAAAGTAATAATTTTATTTAAAAAATTACTCGAAATGTATTTTATAATGGAAAAAACATACCAAATATTTTGAAAATTAAAAAAGAAATGTTACATCAAAATCCATGAAAAACGTTAATACAAGGAATCTATACTACAAAGAAAAGGAATTACGATTGTTCATAGGCCAAATCATTAGGAAAGGGTGACTGTTGTTGTGATTAAGGATGCGATTGTTGTGATAATGAAGACCCATCAACCAAATCTAGAAGGCTCTCAAGGATAACCTTCATGATGGACTTAATATCATGCATGTTAGTTTCCAACTCCCTTACATTGCTCTTCATTTCTTGATAGCCCTCAGGTTCAGACGATGAAACTCATGCAGCGACAGCAAAAGGCATCGGACCACAAGCAAACTAAGATGTTGCAGTTGGAGCAAATAGTATAAGAGGTCGCATCTTAGTGCTAAACTCATAGACATGGGTCCGAAAGGTTTGCGACCCTCCAATTGCCTTAGACCATGCTACTGGATCAAACTCCGGCTAGGATGATGGATCATCATCGTACTTCTGCAATATAGTATATGTACATGATTCTTACAAATAGAAAAGGAAATGAAATTTATATTAAAGAAATTGTTAAGTAACATATACACATATTCAATTATATAATGAAATTAAACTATTCAATTATATAATGAAATTAAACTAACTCATTTCTATTACTTACACTAGCAATCTTCGACTTTTTGTACATAAACTCTTTGTGTCACGACCCGGAACTCCCATCGGGCCCATGACAACAGCCGCGACGTCCCGATAGGCACTCATTACCCCGAATGCCGATTGAAACCCCACAAGGCTTAACATCAGTTTTTGCATCTCCCCGGTGAGCAACAGTTATTAAATCTTGCATTTCAAGAAATCATAAGTCGCTTCCAACTCAAAACAATAAAATATTATTTTCTAGCTCACATGGGCATTTTCGTCATTTTTTTTATTTTTTTGAAAATTTTGAAATCCGTAAAAATGTAATATGTAAGTGGAAACACATATTTCATGATTTAAATTAAATTTTGAAGTCTAAAACATTCGTTTAAAGTAAAATTATAGCTATTTGAATATAATAAAAAACATTAAATAAAATATTCTATTTTCTTAAAACACAATATTTTCAAAGTTTTCCTAAAATAACTTTTGTAGTGTAAGAGTAAAATAAATTTATTCATATAGTAATAAAGATAATTAAAGTATGAAATTTCGTTTACAGTGACATGTGGGCCCTTAATTGACCAAGAAAGTGTAGGGCTACGAACCCTTACTTTCTAGGATGCACTCCGAAATTAATTCCCGTCTTAATCAACTATCAACAAACTGTCCTAAGCCTAAAAAATGGATAGGGAGAGGGGTGAGATTAAATAATCCCAGTGAGTAAACAATTACCATCAAAAGCATCTAAAGCCGAGTAGATGGAGACAATATAAAAACATTATATCTCAATAATGTTCATAATGCAAAATTCGTTTCAATCTATACCAAACAATTTCTTTTCATCAAAATTTCCCTACTTATGAATTTCTTAAACTTGGCCCCTGCCAAAATCATTCTCGCGAGCACCTTTGTCAAGGTATCCCACTGAGACCGCCAAGGCTGTTCAATGACCCATACCCATAAACATGTTTTCACATCTGACACACAGCAGTTCCTTGGCGTTGGCTGAGTCTCACTCTCACGTGGTGGCCCAAACATGAGGTGCACTCAAATCATACCTCAGGAGATACTTCACCCAACATCTTCCCTCGGAGGTAAGTATATAATTGAGTTATCGTGCCCCTCTCATAGGCAGTCCACGGAAACCCCCACCACTGCAGTGACCGTTTAATATACCACCAGACCCATAAAAATTCCAATAGCATAATTTGGAGAATAAAATGTAATCCAGTCTACCGAGACCAATCCAAAACTATTCATATATTTCATGCCAACCCCAAAAATTTAGCCATCATGCTACCATAGTGTCATAAGCCACAATTTCAATAACATATAAAATCATAAATTTCAGCACAGTTTCCATATACTCAATTTTCCCAAAACAATATTTGATTTCAAAACCAGTATAAATCTCATTTTTATTAAAAAATATTTTAATTAGAAAACATAATATTTTATAATTTAAGCTCACCATTTAATAAAAGCATCAACAAGTATAATAACTCTAGATATTTAAGACGATAAGTTGTCCACTCACAGTTCTAGGAGTCGATGTACTCCTAATCCCAATCTTCAAGCACAATCTCTGTACTTTTTTCAGTGTAATTTGCTCACCACCTATCCACAATGTACAATACATAATTCACCACATCAATGCTTGACCATTATAAAATCAATTAAGGCTCGGTATATATGCATGATATGATATACAACTTATCCGACTACCGCTTAAATGCGGTGCTGAGCTAATTCGGCCTATTATCTCCAATTTAACTCCAAATCAATTTTCTCACTTTCTACACTCCAATTATACTTAAATTACCTTAGTGATTGTGAATGAGATTCAATTTATCAATCCCGATAGCAAATTACGAAAATACCCCTAGTGAGTAAAAATTCATATTTTTGCTCTGAAAATTCCCATTATTTTTCTAGGCTCATAATTCATCATTATTCATCATAATTCCTCAAATAAACATCAAGATCATCAGCCAATATTCCCCTAGAAATTCAGCCAATAATGGAAATGGAGGAAAATAAATTCTTTTCTTGTTGTTTTGTTCCTAAATATGCTAAACTAACTAAAAACACTAACATAACTTAAAATCAAATTAATCTAACAACTTTCCCTCTCCTAACCCATTTTGATCAGCCATCAATTCATCATGAAAACATGTAATTTAAGCAAGAAAAATAAGGAGAAATGCTTAAAGAAGATAGATTTCAAGCTTAAGTTGAAAAATCCTACCTTTTTCACTTGTTTTCCTTAATTTTCCACACTTTTTCTCTTGAAATTCCTCACCTAGGGTTTGTTCTTCCTCTCTTTCTCTCTCTTCCTTGCTTGGCTGAATATTTGGAGAGTAATGGGCTGATTTATGCTATTTTTTTAGTTAAATAACAAAATATCCTAAGCTTGACACATGGCATTTTCTTATTGGTCCATTTTTAAAACTTTTAAAATTTTAATCCTTTTTATCTCCACTACACAATTAGTCAATGATCAAAATGAGGATAAGGGAAGACCTTGTGCTGGACAAATGTCCTGGTGGTGAAAAATTACAATTTTTCCCCTGAAGTGGCAAAATTACCATTTTACCCATATACTCCAAATCATATCGAAATTAAAATTTTTCACTTCTAAACCTCAAATCATACTCCAATACTCAAATCATACTCAAATAAGTCAAATGGGGCCAAAAAAATCTTTTCTAAAAATCATTATTGAAATCTTTACTTACATTTTCCTCACTTGGTATTGACATCTATTATCAGTATCTCATACATTAATCTAACCTTTCGCTCGCTTACTCTTTAGTCTTTAACAAGACTTAATCTCTTGTCTTCTTTATTTCTTAAGATTTGACTTCAGTTATCATATTATTCATCTTAACACTCCACATGTTAATTTATTTTTTTATGTAGCCATCTCAAAAATTCTCTAACTTTTCTTTCTCTTACATGCCAATATATATAAGGAAAATAAAAAAAAAAAACTCTGCAATTTCACTCATCATCTTTATCTTAATACCTCCCAATGCACTTAAGACTCCAAACAACAAAGCTTAGCATGAAAACCAATGACCATTCTTCAACTCGTGAGTTTCATCTTCATGCCACTCTCAATTTGCTCTTGCTTTCTAGCCATTAAGGGTTCTTAACGTGATAGCGTTTGATAGTCAGTACTGTGGCGTTGCAACGGTTTGAATTCACTTTATCTTAGCAACTCTTCCACCTTTAAAGCTACTACCTCAATTATTCATAATCGTGTGGCTTCTTTCTGAGTCTATACCACAATTAGCAAGACTAACTTTCTATCACAAGTGTGCGATCAAAACATTGATTTAACGTATTTATTTTGAAACTAACATTCACATATCTTTACCATAACATTTAATACAAGTTTGCTTAAGCAAAAATCTCCAAATTTATTCATAGCTACATGTATCTCAAATTGCTCATCACTTATCATCAGTCAATAAATCCCACTCGAAAATACCCTTTCCATATTGTATAGTGATTTCACCATATAGCATCACTGCACTACGTTCCTCCATTCTACTATCACGCATACTCCATAAAAATTAATTAAAAGATTTACGTACCTTAACTAATGCTAATTCCATTTAATCATATCTTAAATACTTCAAACTTGTAAATTACAACTCCAAATGTATGTCCATATATTGATAATCTTTATATATTTCATGATCATGAAAACTACAACTTACAAACTAGCTTTCTATCATATGTACTTTATTAGAGCACTAATTTCAACATATTTAATCTACCATTGGTGGTATGTCAAAATCATCCCTGTCTCGGTTGCAATCCAGAGGAATCTCTCCTCTGCATATCCGTATGAGCTGGTGGAGATGGAGCAGCTACCGTAGCCCGTCCTAACTGTGGGCAATCTCTCCTAATGTGACCCGGTTGATCACAACGAAAACATCGTGCAGGCCCTTTGCACAGCCCAACATGATAATTCCCACAATTTCTGCATCTACGTGAACTTCCTGAAACAGAGGAGTCTTTGCCCCTTTTTGGTGGTTGACTATAAGATACACTTAGATTTCTCCTTTTTACTAACTCAGCTCGCAGACTCCTATTTTCATTCGCAAGCTTCTCAGCTCTTAAAGCCATTCGCACCACCTCTTTAGCCACGATTGCGTCGGACTCACCCATAAAAGAAACACAACTATGTTGCCTAGCCTTCTTAAGCTTCTTAGAATCAGAAACATCCAGCACTAGTGGTGGGATAGGAG
This sequence comes from Theobroma cacao, assembly GCF_053813885.1. Lineage (NCBI taxonomy): Eukaryota > Viridiplantae > Streptophyta > Magnoliopsida > Malvales > Malvaceae > Theobroma > Theobroma cacao. The sequence goes on from NC_142643.1 coordinate 6,983,599, forward strand.
GTGGGGGTGGTGGTACTGAAGGAGCAGCTGGAGGAACTGTAGAAAGAGCTTGACCAGCCTGAGCCTGGCCAGCAATAGCTGTAAAGAAGGCTGTCAATGCTTGAACTGCCTCAAGAGACATGGCAGGAATACTAGTAAGTGGCGGAGGAGGTGGAGGATGTGAAGGAGTCTCGATCTGTTCAGCAGCAGGTGTTGCTCGAATGGTGGATGCAGTCGATTCCTCCTCTATTGCACCTAACTGACGACGTTGGAAACGACCTCTTCCTTTCCCAGCTGATCTAGTGAGAGGTGGTTGTTCGCGTCGAGGAGACATAATAATCTATAAGAGGGAACAAAGTGAGTTTAGGCAACCTCAGGCTCTATATGCTTATGCATTTATTTTATTCAACTTAACCTAACTTAACTCGGGGCCACACTGACACTGTAAATTTTTAAAACAGCTTTAAAATAACTTTAAACCTAAAAACTCTAATCTTTAAAACAAAAAACTCTGATACCAACTTAATTGTCACGACCCGAAACTCCCATCGAGCCTGTGACAACCGCCGCGACGTCTCGATCAACATTTATTACCCGGAATGTCAATCGAAATCCCGTAAGACTTTAATATCAGCTTCTCATTTCCCCTGTGGGTAACTGTTGCCAAATACCACATTCTAAAAGATTTCAAACTGTTCCCAACTTAAACAAATAAAATAATAATTTTCATCTCACAGGGGTATTTTTGTCATTTATTTCAAAAATCTCAAAATCAGTTAAAAATATAGTATGTAAGTGGAAAACACATATTTCATAATCAAAAATAATTTTGGATGTCTAAAACATTCGTTTAAAATGGAATTATGACTATTAGAATAAAATAAAAGTATTAAATAAAATATTCAATTTTCACATAAAACAATATTTTATGAACACTGTATAAACAATTTTTACAGTGTAAAAGAAAAATAAATTCCTACATATCGTAATGCAGATAACCAAAGTATAGAATTAATTTACAATGACACGTGAGCCCACGAATGACCAAAAGTATCAAAAGAAATGAACCTACAGTTTTTGGATGTGGCAAGTTCAACTGTAATCCTCGCCGATATCAGTTATTTACCCGGAATGTCAACCGAAATCCCGCAAGGCTTTAATATCAGCTTCTCATTTCCCCTGTGGGTAACTGTTGCCAAATACCACATTCTAAAAGATTTCAAACTGTTCCCAACTTAAACAAATAAAATAATAATTTTCATCTCACAGGGGTATTTTTGTCATTTATTTCAAAAATCTCAAAATCAGTTAAAAATATAGTATGTAAGTGGAAAACACATATTTCATAATCAAAAATAATTTTGGATGTCTAAAACATTCGTTTAAAATAGAATTATGACTGTTAGAATAAAATAAAAGTATTAAATAAAATATTCAATTTTCACATAAAACAATATTTTATGAACACTGTATAAACAATTTTTATAGTGTAAAAGAAAAATAAATTCCTACATATCGTAATGCAGATAACCAAAGTATAGAATTAATTTACAATGACACGTGAGCCCACGAATGACCAAAAGTATCAAAAGAAATGAACCTACAGTTTTTGGATGTGGCAAGTTCAACTGTAATCCTCGCCGATATCAGTTATTTACAATCTATTCTGAGCTTGAAATGGGTGGAAAGGAGGATGGTAAGATTATAAAATCCCAGTGAGTAAACAAACATCACTCAAAGTATCTAAAGTCGAGTAAAAGGAGACTATTAAAACATTTCATCAAACTGTAATTTATCATCTTTCAACTTATTTCAACCAAATGAAATCAATTTATTTAAAGCAAGTAATCAGTATGGCTTATGAATTTCTTAAAAAGCTTGGCTCATGCCAAAAATTATTATCATACTCAGTTATTTGGGATACCTTGGCCTAGGGCTATCCCAACTGAGTCCACCAAGGCTATTAAAAAGTCATGTTTTTATTTTGAAAACATAGTCATTCCTTGGTGTTGGCCGAGTTCCCCTTCACGTGGTGGTTTGGCCTGAAGTGAACTCTAAAAGTTATACCTCGGGAGTTACCTTACTCGCCTCTCCAACCGAGGTAAAAATATAATAGGATTTTGTGCCCCTCTAATAGGCTAGTCCACAGAACCCAGCCCACTGCAGCAGGTCAAACCCACCATACAATAAAATTTTGACAGCATGATAGGGCTAATATATTACTACCCAGCCTGCAAGGGTAAAATAAAGCAATTCATACAATTCATAAAAAATATAGCCTAACCAGTCATGCCAATACAATAACATAAGCCATTAATTCAATTTTAAATTTACAACATATCAGTAGTCTCCAATTACTCTATTTTCAAAATCATTATTTCGTTTCCAGACAATTTCTAAAATATTTTCATTTAAACTCATTTTGTTTACAAAACATAAAAATTTACCATTTTAACTCATTTTCATAAAATTCACCAAAACCGAATAAAAACATACTTTAGATAATTAAAGTGATGGTAAGGTTACTCACAGTGTCTAGAGTAGAGATTTTCGAAATACTCAGACTACTGGTCCTCGGGTGCAATTCCTTTGCCTTTATCGGAGGACTCACCACCTTGACACAGTACAAAATTGAGAAATTCACCACATCGGTACTAAATTGAAATTAAACTAATTTAGACTACTAATGCTTGATATGGAATGCAAAAACGTCTAAATTTTGCCTAAACGCGATGTTAACCTATTTTGATCTTTTACCCCGATAAATCGATATATGCGTCTTTTTAAACTCCAAATTAATTATTTCTTTTTCAGTTTCTATACCTCAATTGCACCCAAATTGACTTAATGTACCTCAGTGTGGTGCAAATTATCAGTCTCGATAACAAATTACGAAAATACCCCTAGTGGGTAAAAATTCGTATTTTTGCTCTGAAAATTTCCATTATTTTTCTAGGCTCATAATTCATCATTATTCATCACAATTCCTCAAATAAACATCAAGATCAGCAGCCAATATTCCCCTAGAAAATTCAGCATAATGGGTTTCAATGGGAGAAAATTATATCTCTAGCTTTTTTTTGCTATATTTCAATATAACCTAACTAAAATCACTTAATTCAATTAAAATCAACCAAAACTCAAGTTCAAAACTCATCCATGGAGGTTTGGCCAGCATGGGTGTCCATACCCACTTTCTAATTTTGCATGAAAATGAGAAAAAAATGCATGGGTAGTGAAAATCACAAGGAAAATCAATGAAATTTACCTTTTTAATGCTTGATTTCTTGATTTCTCTTGATTTTTTCCAAATTTTTCAGGTAGGGTTCTTATTTCTTTTCCCTCTTTTCTCTACTGGTTTGGACGGCTGAAGAAGATGAGAATTCTGGAATTTTGACCTTTTTAAAGGCTAAAATAATATAATATTATTTTTTTCATTTTTTTAATGTTTTATTAATTCCTTAAATTCTAGCCATCCATTTGTTTCCAAATTTTCACCATACACTTGTCCCACATATCCATAGCTTAGATAAAATTCTCAGACTTATCCACAGTCTTGGGAAAGTAATTTTTTGAAATTTACACTTTTGCCCTTGTAAAAGTTAAAAATTACATTTTT